>NC_057804.1:422508968-422778101 GCF_018294505.1 Triticum aestivum
TTGACATCCATTTGCCAAATTTCATAATCATAAAATGCGGCAATTGCTAACATGATTCGGACAGACTTAAGCATCGATACGAGTGAGAAAATCTCATCGTATTCAACATCTTGAATTTGTCGACAAACTTTTTGCGACAATTCAAGCTTTGTAGATAGTAACACTACTATCAGCGTCTGTCTTCCTCTTGAAGATCCATTTATACAATATGGCTTGCCGATCATCAGGCAACTCCACCAAAGTCCACACTTTGTTCGCATACATGGATCCCATCTCAGATTTCATGGCTTCAATCCATTTCACGGAATCTGGGCTCATCATCGCTTCCTCATAGTTCGTAGGTTCATAATGGTCTAGTAACATGACTTCCAGAACAGGATTACCATACCACTCTGGTGCGGACTGTACTTTGGAAGACCTACGAGGTTCTATAGTAACTTAATCTGAAGTTTCATGATCATCATCATTAGCTTCCTCACTAATTGGTGTAGGAATCACTGGAACTGATTTCTATGATGAAATACTTTCCATATCGGGAGAAGGTACAATTACCTTATGAAGCTCTACTTTCCTCCCACTCACTTGTTTCGAGAGAAACTCCTTCTCTAGAAAGGATTCATCTTAGAAACAAATATCTTGCCTTCGGGTCTGTGATAGAAGGTGTACCCAACAGTTTCCTTTGGGTATTCTATGAAGACGCACTTCTCCGATTTGGGTTCGAGTTTATCAGGTTGAAACTTTTTCACATAAGCATCGCAGCCCCAAACTTTAAGAAACGACAACTTTGGTTTCTTGCCAAACCACAGTTCATAAGGCGTCGTCTCAATGAATTTTGATGGTGCCCTTTTTAACGTGAATGCGGCTGTCTCTAATGCATAACCCCAAAACAATAGTGGTAAATCGGTAAGATACATCATAGATTGCACCATATTGAATAAAGTGCGGTTACGACGTTCGGGCACACCTTTACGCTGTGGTGTTCCATGTGGTGTGAGCTATGAAACTATTCCACATTGTTTAAATGAAGGCCAAACTCGTAACTCAAATATTCTTCTCTACGATCAGATTGTAGAAACTTTATTTTCTTGTTACGATGATTCTCCACTTCACTCTGAAATTCTTTGAACTTTTCAAATGTTTTAGACTTGTGCTTCATTAAGTAGATATACCCATATCTGCCAAATCATCTGTGAAGGTTAGAAAATAACGACACTTGCCATGAGCATCAACACTCATTGGATCGCATACATCGGTATGTATTATTTCCAATAAATCAGTAGCTCATTCCATTGTTCTGAAGAACGGAGTTTTAGTCATCTTGCCCAAAAGGCACGGTTCGCAAGCATCAAATGATTCATAATCAAGTGATTCCAAAAACCCATCAGCATGGAGTTTCTTCATGCGCTTTACACCGATATGACCCAAACGGCAGTGCCACAAATAAGTTGCACTATCATTATCAACTTTGCATCTTTTGGCATCAATATTATGAATATGTGTATCACTACGATCGAGATCCAACAAACTATTTTCATTGGGTGTATGACCATCGAAGGCTTTATTCATGTAAACGGAAAAACAATTATTCTCTGACTTTAAATGAATAACCTATTGCAATAAACATGATCAAATCATATTCATGCTCAACGCAAACGCCAAATAACATTTATTTAGGTTTAACACTAATCCCGAAAGTATAGGGAGTGTGCGATGATGATCATATAAATCTTGGAACCACTTCCAACATACATCGTCACTTCACCCTCAACTAGTCTCTGTTTATTCTGTATCTCCTGTTTCGAGTTACTAATTTTTAGCAACCGAACAAGTATCAAATACCCAGGGGCTACTATAAACACTAGTAAGGTACACATCAATAACATGTATATCAAATATACCCTTGTTCACTTTGCCATCCTTCTTATCCACCAAATATTCATGGTATTTCCGCTTCCAGTGACCATTTCCTTTTGCAGTAGAAGCACTTAGTTTCAGGCTTTAGTCTAGCTTTGGGCTTCTTCACAGAAATGACAACTTGCTTGCCATTCTACTTGAAGTTCCCTTTCTTTCCCTTTGCCTTTTTCTTGAAACTAATGATCCTGTCAATCATCAACACTTGATGTTCTTTCTTGATTTCTACCTTCGTTAATTTCAACATCATGAAGAGCTCGGGAATCGTTTTCATCATCCCTTGCATACTATAGTTCATCACAAAGTTCTACTAACTTGGCGATGGTGACTAGAGAACTCTGTCAATCACTATCTTATCTGCAAGATTAACTCCCACTTGATTCAAGCGATTGTAGTACCCAGACAATCTGAGCACATGCTCGCTAGTTGAGCAATTCTCCTGCATATTTTAGCTATAGAACTTGTTGGAGACTTCATATCTCTCAACTCGGGTATTTGCTTGAAATATTAACTTCAACTTCTGGAACATCTCATATGGTCCATGATGTTCAAAACGTCTTTGAAGTCCCGATTCTAAGCCGTTAAGCATGGTGGACTAAACTATCAAGTAGTCATCATATTGTGCTAGCCAAACGTTCATTACGTCTGCATTTGCTCCTGCAATAGGTCTGTCACCTAGCGGTGCATCAAGGACATAATTCTTCTGTGCAGCAATGAGGATAAACCTCAGATCATGAATCCAGTCCGCATCATTGCTACTGTCATCTTTCAACTTAGTTTTCTCTAGGAACACATATAAAACATAGGGAAGCAACAACGCGAGCTATTGATCTACAACAAAATTTGTAAAATACTATCAGGACTAAGTTCATGGTAAATTAAAGTTCAATCAATCAGATTACTTAAGAACTCCCACCTAGATAGACATCCCTCTAATCATCTAAGTGATCACGTGATCCAAATCAACTAAACCATGTCCGATCATCACGTGAGATGGAGTAGTTTTCAATAGTGAACATCATTATGTTGATCATATCTACTATATGATTCACGTTCGACCTTTCAGTCTCAGTGTTCCGAGGCCATATCTGTATATGCTAGGCTCGTCAAGTTTAACCTGAGTATTCCGCGTGTGCAACTGTTTTGCACCCATTGTATTTGAACGTAGAGCCTATCACACCCGATCATCACGTGGTGTCTTAGCACGAAGAACTTTCGCAACGGTGCATGCTCAGGGAGAACACTTATACCTTGAAATTTAGTGAGAGATCATCTTATAATGCTACCGTCAATCAAAGCAAAATAAGATGCATAAAGGATAAACATCAAATGCAATCAATATAAGTGATATGATATGGCCATCATCATCTTGTGCTTGTGATCTCCATCTCCGAAGCATCGTCATGATCACCATCGTCACCGGCGCGACACCTTGATCTCCATCGTAGCATCATTGTCGTCTCGCCAACTATTGCTTCTACGACTATCACTACCGCTTAGTGATAAAGTAAAGCAATTACAGGGCGATTGCATTGCATACAATAAAGCGACAACCATATTGCTCCTGCCAGTTGCCAATAACTCTGTTACAAAAAATGATCATCTCATACAATAAAATTTAGCATCATGTTTTGACCATATAACATCACAACATGCCCTGCAAAAACAAGTTAGATGTCCTCTACTTTGTTGTTGCAAGTTTTACGTGGCTGCTACGGGCTGAGCAAGAACTGTTCTTACCTACGCATCAAAACCACAACGATATTTTGTCAAGTTAGTGCTGTTTTAACCATCTCAAGGACCGGGCATAGACACACTTGGTTCAACTAAAGTCGGAGAAACTGACACCCGCCAGCCACCTGTGTGCAAAGCACGTCGGTAGAACCAGTCTCGCATAAGTGTACGCGTAATGTCGGTCCGAGCCACTTCATCCAACAATACCGCCGAACCAAAGTGTGACACGCTGGTAAGCAGTATCACTTGTATTGCCCACAACTCACTTGTGTTCTACTCGTGCATATAACATCTACGCATAAAACTAGGCTCGGATGCCACTGTTGGGGAACGTAGTATTTTCAAAAAATTCCTACGCACACACAAGATCATGGTGATGCATAGCAACGAGAGGGGAGAGTGTGTCCACGTACCCTCGTAGACCGAGAGCAGAAGCGTTAGCACAACGCGATTGATGTAGTCGTACGTCTTCACGATCCGACCGATCAACTACCGAACGTACGACACCTCCGAGTTCAGCACACGTTCAGCTCGATGACGTCCCACGAACTCCGATTCAGTAGAGCTTTGCGGGAGAGTTCCGTCAGCACGATGGTGTGATGACGGTGTTGATGATGCTACCGACACAGGGCTTCGCCTAAGCACCTCTACGATATACCGAGGTGGAATATGGTGGAGG
Source organism: Triticum aestivum (assembly GCF_018294505.1). Classification (NCBI taxonomy): domain Eukaryota; kingdom Viridiplantae; phylum Streptophyta; class Magnoliopsida; order Poales; family Poaceae; genus Triticum; species Triticum aestivum. Next base: position 422,513,293 of record NC_057804.1, read on the forward strand.
GGGGCACAGCACACGGCTAAGAGATCAAGGGATCAATTGTTGTGTCTAGAGGTGCCCCCTGCCCCCGTATATAAAGGAGCAAGGGGAGGGGGCGGCGGCCTCATAGGGTGCGCCCCAAGGGGGGAATCCTACTCCTACTAGGAGTATGTTCCCCCTTTCCTAGTCCAACTAGGAGGGGAAGGAAAGAGGAGGAGGGGAGAAGGAGAAGAGGGGGCCGGCCCCCAAAGCCCTAAACCAACTCGGTTTGGGCCTAGGGGGGGGGGGGCGCACCCCACACTTCCTTGCTGCCCTCTATTTCCACTAAGGCCCATGAAGGCCCGTTGACCCTCCCGGCGCATTCCGTAACTCTCCGGTACTCCAAAAAATATCCGAATCACTCGAAACCTTTCCGGTGTCCGAATATAGTCGTCCAATATATCGATCTTTACGTCTCGACCATTTCGAGACTCCTTGTCATGTCCCCGATCTCATAAGGGACTCCGAACTACCTTCGGTACATCAAAACACAAAAAACTCATAATACCGATCATCACCAAACTTTAAGCGTGCGGATCCTACGGGTTCGAGAACTATGTAGACATGACCGAGACACGTCTCCGGTCAATAACCAATAGCGGAACCTGGATGCTCATATTGGCTCCTACATATTCTATGAAGATCTTTATCGGTCAAACCGCATAACAACATACGTTGTTCCCTTTGTCATTAGTATGTTACTTGCCCGAGATTTGATCGTCGGTAACTCAATACCTAGTTCAATCTCGTTACCGGCAAGTCTCTTTACTCGTTATGTAATGCATCATCCCGCAACTAACTCATTAGCTACATTGCTTGCAAGGCTTATAGTGATGTACATTACCGAGAGGGCCTAGAGATACCTCTCCGACAATCGGAGTGACAAATCCTAATCTAAAAATACGCCAACTCAACATGTACCTTCGGAGACACCTGTAGAGCTCCTCTATAATCACCCAGTTACGTTGTGATGTTTGGTAGCACATAAAGTGTTCCTCCAATAAACGGGAGTTGCATAATCTCATAGTTGTAGGAACATGTATAAGTCATGAAGAAAGCAATAGCAACATACTAAACGATCAAGTTCTAAGATAACGAAATGGGTCAAGTCAATCACATCATTCTCCTAATGATGTGATCCCGTTAATCAAATGACAACTCATGTCCATGGTTAGGAAACACAACCATCTTTGATCAACGAGCTAGTCAAGTAGAGGTATACTAGTGACACTATGTTTGTCTATGTATTCACACATGTATTATGTTTCCGGTTAATACAATTCTAGCATGAATAATAAACATTTATCATGATATAAGGAAATAAATAATAACTTTATTATTGCCTCTAGGGCATATTTCCTTCACTACAGTATGTCAATTATCCTTGGTAGACCTTTTTTGAATACTGCAGGGGCGGTTATTGATTGCAACAAGGGAAATGCCACTTTTCATGTTAATGGTAATGAGCATACGGTACATTTTCCAAGGAAACAACCTCAAGTGAATAGTATCAAATCTATTGAAAAAATTTCAACAATCACTATTGTAGGTTTTGAATTCCTTCTTCCTACTGTCAAAAATAAATATGATATTCTTATTGTTGGGGACATGCATATCCCTGTTGAGGTAACCTAGTGTTATTCAAAAATTCTCCTATTTCATGTCATTCGGAAGAAGTTTGTTAATAAGACTTTATCAACCTTGTTAATGGATTCCTTTTGATGGGAATGAGATGTATGAATTTAGAAAACACAACTTTTTGTACCCAGTTTTTACTTTCTGTTATTTAGAGTAAATAAAGAAAAAATAGTATTATTCATCTGTTTTCTGAATTATTCATGCAATAAAAAATGTCCCAAAATTAAAAGTTGTCCAAATGTCCTGAAAATTTAGTTTGATTTTTTAAAGAATATTTTAAAAAAATTGGCACTGAGAACACACCAGGGGGCTGCACTAGTGGGCCACAAGGCCTGGGGCGCACCCACCCCCTGGCCCGCCCTGGTGGCTTGTGGGTCCCATGTGGGTTCCCCTCACTTATTCCAGTACCCATCCACTTTGTCTTCCTCTAGAAAAAAATCATCCTGTTGCTCAAACCCGTGTTCTTGCTCATCTTGCTGCCATTTTCGGTCTTCTTGTGCAAAGCTCCATTTGCAAAACTGTTTTGGGGGATTGTTCTTCGGTATGTGACCCCTCCAATGGTCCAATTAGTTTTTGTTCTAGTGCTTTATATATTGCAGATTTTTGCTGCTGTGGTGACCTTGTTCTTGAGCTTGCATATCAAATTTATATAGTCCCAAGTAGTTTTGATGCATGATATAGCCTCTAGGCACTTGTGGGAGTAGTTGCTATCAATTTTGTTGAGTTTGGTTCACTTTTATTTTGAGTCACTATAAAATTTAGAAATTTTTCAGAGGAAGAAAGATGTTTAGGATAATATACCAAGGTGGTTCCTCGAGCAAGAAAACCCCTAGGCTTGCGATTCGTGAGCCCGATTTTGAAGCACCGAGGGAGGCTCAAGTGCGGCCTTGTGAATGGTCGTTGGATGAATTCATGGTTCATGCTGGTTTCAAGGAGGAATTTGATGCGTACATACAAAACACCGTCTTTCAAGACTTAAGTGTAGGCAATACTATCACCTCACTAAGTCTTTTGTGCAGAGGTTTGAATTTACATCCAAGCATAGCACACATTCTGTTTTGTTTGATCTTTATTATAAATCATATACCATGGACCTAGAATGTTTTAATGATGCATGCAAAATCCCACAATGGGGAATTCATAGCGAGCCTCGCAAAACTGAACATAATGATTTGCTTGCTAGCATCACTGTGGGAGAAACTAGAAATATTACACAAGCCACCATAGGGAGCATTCACTTTCCTGCCATACATTATTTTGCTCTCTTCATAGGTAGATGTGTTAATGGTAAACATGATCATAGCCACCTTTGCACATCAGATCTTAGTGTCCTCAAGTGTGCGGTAATGGGTGATAAACGATATAACTTGGGGGCTATTATTGCGAGGAGGTTACATCTTAATGCTAAGGATGGAAATTTCTTTGGTGGGATTTATGCCATCTGTCTATGTCGTGGGGGAACCACGCCCACCTATGGGGCTGCGGGCCCCTTTATGGTTTAGCGGGGGCATGTCACGTTGCACAAAGAGCGGAGGAGCGTGAGGCGGCATGACAAAGATTGCACGAGCAATTTTTACCCAGGTTCGGGCCGCCACGAGGCGTAAAACCCTACTCATGCTTTGGTGGATTGATGGTGGATGGTGGATGGTGGTGGAAGACACTGCGCTCTTGCCCGACAGGGTACCTCGGGACATGAACAGCTACACGCGTACGAGTTTACAAGGGTCCCAATCCTCTCTATGGTTGCCATGGGCCTCCTTTTATAGATCAATGGGTCACCACAATGGCAAATCAGTCATTACACACTGATTAGATAGCGAACAATGCTATCATACCTAACTCTGCAGGTAGACAAAGCGCATTAAATGCGTCACTTAATGTCACATCACAGCTTGCCCGGCAGGCCCCGCTGGGTTGATTCGCTAGCTTGTCGCCTGCTTGCTTAACGCGTCGCAGGACGGGTGTTTCTCGTAGGTATTTTCTATAGAAAGTGGCTTCCATGCGGCATATAACAACCACTTAGTCACCTTAGAGCTTGACACCGCACTGATCGACGACGTACGTCGTGGTGAGGTGGTGCGGTGGGGTGTCTTGTCTCCGCTGGTCCCGGCAGGCTTGCCAGGACAATCCAGGGAAGGCTTGCTTCCGGGGATAACCTTGCCTCCGCCAGTCTTGCTTGCCCGGCAGGGGAGGTTTTCCCCTTAGCAATACTTTGCCCCTCTGGCTAGTCTCGGTCTTCTTGATCTATGCTTGAGTCCCTCAAAGGGGGTCGATCCATCTTGCTTGAGTTGATCATGGTGTTGTGAACTTGTCCTCGTGCATGCGCACAGTCCGAGCAACGGACCCAGGGTCTGTTGCACCGATAGAAGCCCCCGGGCCTGGTACGATCGTGCCGCTTGGCGTCTTCGGGGCAGACCCTAATTAGTGCACAAGTAGGAGTGCTGTGGCAGCCTTGCCTCTTGATATCTTCTTTGCTTCTTTGTTATCTTGAGCCCGGGCCAGTTCCCCATTTTTCCACATGCTGCATAAAGCCAATGGTGGTGGGACCATTCTCGTAATGTCCCATGAATGACTTTAATGCATGGGCGGGCAACCGCCAATTCACTCTTGCCACCATACTCTTATCGTTAGCCATGTATGTTGCATGCATAGAGTGGAGTAGGTAACGGAGACACATGGTGCGGAGGGGTGTCAAAGCAGAGCCCCGGTCTTCTGGGATTGGTGGAAGAGGGTGGTGATTACTCGTTGGAGAACCAGCCCCCAGCTCACCTATAAAAGGAGGAGTGGTGGAGGAGCGGAGGCATTCATCCATATCCCTCTCTTCCTCCACCTTGATTCGTCTTGAGTATGCTTGAAGGGAGAGCTTGGGGCCGGGCCCCGGGCCTTAGCTCGGGGCCAGTGATGCCAAGAAATGGTGTTGGTGCTCGAGGAGTGAGTCTAGTCCAAGTCCAAGGCGAAGGGCTTGGGATCATTAGAAATCCCAATACTGCCCCTTCCTTGGAACCGGGGTTGATGTTGATGAGGAGGGCGCCTTCCTGCCCGCCAATATGGGGCGTGGCGTGCCTCGAACGCCTTGGCCATCTTGGCCGCACGCCGTCTCTCCGGGAGGAGTGCTGGGCCGCGGGGACGGTGTTTTCCTGGGGAAGTGTTGATGAAGATGAAGCTAGGGAAGACGGAGAAGGCGGGAGGCAGGGCGTCAGGTCAGAGTACAATCGCACCGACGCATTCGTCTCATACTGGCGACCTGTCGCCTCATCTTTCCATTATTCCCTCCCTTCCCCGCACCATCATCACCAACCTCCTAGTTTCCGGGGAAGGGGCCACTCTCTTGGTGCCTTCGCCTCCTCATGCAGTCTTCTAGCTGAGCTTTGGTCGATGACTCCACTATCGCTCGAGTTGGGGCTTTTTGCAGGTCCTGGAGGTGGTGACCAGGGCGCCGTCGAGCTGCTCCATCTGCCCTCCTCCTTCGCAACCTCGCCACTCCCGATCTTGTCAAGCTACGTCCGACATGCCATGATGGGATCGGGATGGACTCCTGCTTGGGCGCTGCTACTGCTTCCTTCTGTTCCCATCGCACTACTTGGGGTGAGAGGAACAGGGAGAGGAGTTTATGGGACACTTATCTTTTTTCAATCTTAAACATGTAGGCACTTGCCAAATTTTAGTTCAAATAATGTAATCTCTTGAATCCATGTTTGTGTTCTGTAAGATTTGTACTTTTCTGAAGCATATTAATGAAAAAGATAAACCTTGTCGGGGACTGGTGCATGTATATGTTCATGCAGAGGTGGAATGCCTCTATATTAAAAATAAACGAGTTTTCCCGGTAGGTTATCCTGCTAGTACCCTCTATTTGGCTGCCGAGAAGACATGTTTGCCGGGCACAAATCACAATGAGGGACCAGCCCCCCGCCAACCTTTCTTCATCAAAGGCCACTGCGACCATCTTGACCGAAGCAACGTTCGAGTCAAAAGATGGGAGCACCTAAGTTCAAAAAAGTGGCGGGGCTTTCCTATGCGCAAGTACAAACTTACAGAACATGTATGGATAAGAGATAGAACTTATCTGTTTGGCCTGCCGGAGGTTGCAGTGCTGGCTCGTCTCTTCATCTCTTCTTAGGGACAGAATCCACGACAGATACCTATAGACTATGCAGATGAAAATTAAGCCACATGCAACCTAATCTATATGAGGATGCAATGCTCATGATATGCTTATGCATGCATGCAACTTGTCGGGGGGCCCCAGCGCTTTGTTTATTTCTGTTGCTCACGGTCTATGCCTGGCTTTGTACAAGGGGTTACATGCAACTGAGGCAAGGCTTATACAAAAGGGTGGATGTCAGGCATGGCCCGACAGCCGTGCCTTATGGGTAGAACTTACGAAGATGCTCAAAATTCCATGAGTTTTGCAATTTAATGCCATCTCTGGTCTCCAGACGGACTGCGCCAGGTCTGGTGACTCGTACTACCCGGTAATGGCCTTTCCACATTGGTGACAACTTGTTTGCACCCTTGGTGGACTGAACGCGCCTACGGACAAGGCCGCCTCCCTGAAAACACAGGGCATGAACCATGCGGCTATAATAGCAATGCAGGGCCTATTGATAGTGTGCAACACGCATAGCAGCCCGAAGACGGTTCTCCTCGAGTAGCACAACATCATCACGCCGGTGCTGATCTTGTGCTACTTCATCGTAGGCAAGCACTCGAGGAGACCCGGTAAATGAGTTCCATGGGGATAACTGTTTCTGACCCATAGACTAGGGAGAAGGGAGTCTGCCCGGTAGCTCGATTTGGTGTCGTTCTAGGGGACCAAAGAACTACCAGCAGCTCATCGATCCATCACCTGCCGCACTTCTGCAGCCTATCAAATGTTCTTGTCTTGAGTCCGTGTAGCACTTCAGCATTCGCCCTCTTAGCTTGTCCATTTCTTCTGGGATGTGAAACAGAGGCAAATGAGATCTTGCTTTTGAGGGCATGAACATATTGCATGAAGGCGTGGCTCATGAATTGGGTGTCGTTATTAGTGATGATCCGGGTAGGAACCCCTAAGCGGCACACCAAATCTTTCAAGAACTTGATAGCTGACTGAGCAATCACCTTTCTCATGGCAGCTACTTCTGGCCACTTTGTAAACTTGTGATTGCAACAAACAAGAATTCAAAGCCCTCGGCAGTTCGGGGGAAAGGGCCGAGGATATCGAGCCCCCAGACCAAAAACGGCCATGAAAAAGGGATTGTCTGAAGAGCTTGTGGAGGCAGATGGATGTTCTTGGAATGGAACTGGCAGGCTTCACACTTGGTGACTAGCTCAACCGCATCTTGGAGGGTGTTGGGCCAATAGAATCCTTGTTGGAATGCTTTCCCAACTAATGCCCTTTATCTAATGTGGGAGCCGCACATGCCTTTGTGTATCTCTGCCAACAGTTTCTTTCCTTCTTCCCGGTAGATGCACTTTAATTTCACACCGTTGGGCCTCCTTCTGTATAGAGTGTCATCAAAAAACTGGTATATACTGGCCCTATGGGCTACTCTTTCAGCTTCATCTTGCTCATCGGGAAGTTCTCCGGTTTGGAGGAATTGGACTATGTGCCTTGCCCAAGTTGGAGCCTGGGGCTCGACAACAAGGACTAATGGCACCTCCCCGCTCGTGGGGGTGCATTCCTCGACCGCGGGGACCGGTGGCTTGGCAGGAGGATGTAGCACGACAAGTGATGGGGAGTTGTTTTTGGCAGGGTCCCTGCTAGGAGCCCCGAGGGGTTCTATCGGGAGAGGCTTAATGGAGTCTAGCTTTCTCCTTTCCCGGGCCATTGTTGTCGGGGTTACGGAGGGCTGAGTAAGGCGGAGAACAAAAGTTCCTAGGTCCACAGGAAGCTTTTGCGCATCACACTTTGACAGATGATCAGCTATGCTGTTTTCCGCACGGGGTACGTGCTCTCTTTGCAATCCATCAAAGCGCTCCTCCAATATTCTCACTTGCTCAATGTATGCCTCCATCAATGGACTTTGGTAATCCTTGTTGACTTGTTTCACCACCAGCTGCGAATTTCCTCGAATGACCAGCTTCTTAATCCCCAACTCAATGGCAATCCTGAGCCCAGCAAGGAGTCCTTCATATTCTGCTGTATTGTTGGTTGCTTCCTCCTGGGGAAAGTGCCTCTAGAAAACATACTTCAGGTGCTCGCCAAGGGGAGAAACGAGAAGCACGCTAGCCCCTGCACCTTGTAGGGAGAAAGCACCATCAAAATACATGATCCGTTCTTGGGGCGCTTCCTTGTTGGGGATAACTGTCTCCATCACTTCTTCGTTAGGGGTTGGCGTCCATTCTGCAATAAACTCTGCTAGTGCCCTACTCTGTATTGTTGAAGTGCTCTCAAATTTCAGGCTAAAGCTGGATAAATCCAAAGCCCACTCCACTATTCTGCCTGTAGCCTCAGGGTTTCGGAGTATCCTTTGTAACGGGAAGCGGGTGACAACTGTAATCTCATGGGCTTGGAAATAGTGGTGCAGTTTCCTTGAGGCCATGACGAGGCCAAAGATCAACTTTTGCACGCTAGAGTACCTCCATCTAGCCCCCTATAGCAAGGAGCTGACGAAGTACACTGGATGCTACATTACTTTCTTCCTTGCCGTGTCCTTGGGGTCACTCTTGTTGCCATGCTCTTCTTTGTCATGATCCTTATCCGGTCCTGGCGGGCTTTGCTTATCCTCTGTTTCCTCTACTTCCCGCTGTGCCACTAAGGTTGCACTAACCACTTGATTGGTCGCCTCCCAAGTATAACAACAACATTTCTAGTGGTTTAGGGGCTACCAAAGTGGGCACAGAAGACAAGTAGGTCTTCAACTCTTGCAGTGCCGCATCTGCCTCCGGGGTCCATTTCATGGGTCCTACCTTCTTCAAAATTTTGAAGAACGGAAGGGCGCGCTCGGCAGACTTGGAGATGAATCTGCTAAGCGCGGCAGCACATCCTGTGAAACACCTCACATCTTTGACTGTCTTGGGTGCCTGGATCTGCTCAATAGCCTTGATCTTATCTGGATTGGCCTCAATCCCACGGTGGGACACAAAGAAACCAAGAAGCTTGCCGGAGGGAACGCCAAACACACACTTCTCCGGGTTTAGCTTCAAGTTGATCTTGCGCATATTAGCAAACATCTCTTCCAGATCCTGGATGAGGGTGGATTTGTCCTTGGTCTTGACCACAATGTCATCCATATAAGCCTCAATATTTCTGTGCAACTATGGTTCAAAACCAATCTGGACTGCCCTTACAAAAGTAGACCCGACACTTTCCAATCCAAAAGGCATGCAAACAAAGCAATACATACCGCAAGGGGTGATGAAGGAGGTCTTTTCCTCATCTTCCTTGGACATGAATGTCTGATGGTATCTAGAGTACGCATCCAGGAAAGAAAGCAAGTCATGACCTGAAGTGGAATCCACAATCTGGTCGATGCGCGGCAAGGGAAATGGATCCTTTGGGCAAGCTTTGTTGAGGTCTGTGAAGTCAATGCAAACCCTCCACTTCCCGTTAGCCTTGTGCACAACCACTGGGTTTGCCAACCAAGTTGGATAGAGTACTCCTCTAGCCAAACCAGCTGCCTCAAGCTTCTTAATCTCCTCAGGTCCAAGGATGTGACTTGGTTACCACTCCAAGGCCTGCTTATGCACTTTCTGCTTGATGGGTCGGGCATGTGGGCAGACAACAAGGTGGTGCTCGATTACCTCCCTGGGATTGGGGATATCAGATGGTTGGTAGGCAAACAGATTGATATTCGGCCATAGGAAGGCAACGAGCATGCTTTCCTATTTGTCATCAAGGGTGGCACTGATGGTGAAGGTACCACCAACGCCAGCCAGCCCTGCCGGGACCTTCTTCACGTGGGGTGCAGCAGCATTGGTTATCTTGTTGTTGGAACACTTCGGCATGTCATCAACGGGTGTCGTGCACTCGGTAGGGGCACACTTCCCGGATTCCTTGCCAGAGTCCCTACAATCCTTCTTCTTTCCTTTACTCTCCTTGGCGGGCACCGTGAAAGTGCAACTAATCCCCGGGTGGTTTTGGTAATTCATAATAACATATAACTCATTGAACTAATATCCATTCAAGACTAATATTTCAGAAAGTTCAATGATTGGCTGGCATGGACTAGAGATGTGGACCCCTCAAAATGCTAAGGACACATATTGGCAAAAGCTCAAGACTCTTCATTTCATTTTAGTGATCCAAGATCACATTGAGTCCATAGGAAAGCCATTACTATTAGAAGGGGATGAGGTGTTGCCTAATGGCTTGCTTGCTCAAAATGCTTAGTGATATGCTCCAAATCCCTCAACCACTTTATCAAATCCAAATATGTCCTAAACCCAAAGTCAAACTCGTCCCCATTGATTTGATCTATCCGGCACCACCGAGTTCACTTGACATAGCCATAGCCAAAAACCTAATCAGTTCGGTCACACCGATACGGCTCTCGGTCTCACTGAAATGGCTTTGCAAACTCTCTATTTCCCTTCGTCACGTTTCGGTCTCACCGAAATGAGCGATCGGTCCCACCGAGTTTGCATTCCAAACTCTCTGTTTCCTTTTTGTAACATTTTGGTCTCACCAAAATGAGCGATCGGTCCCACGGAGTTTGCTTGACCAACTCTCTTTTTGATTAATTGCTAAAATCGGTCTCACCGAGTTCATGCAATCGGTCTCACCGAGATGAGGTTTTGCCCTAGCCCTAGCACATCGGTCCCACCGAGTTGATCATGTCAGTCCCACCGAAAATCCTAGCGTTCACATTTTGAACTAAATCGGTCTCACTCAGTTTCTCTATTCGGTCTGACCGAGTTTGGTAAAATGTATGTAATGGTTAGATTTTCTATGGAGGCTATATATACCCCTCCACCCCCCTTCTCCATCTGAGAGAGAGAGCCATCAGAACGTGCCTACACTTCCATTACTCATTTTCTGAGAGAGAACCACCCACTCATGTGTTGAGACTAAGACATTCCAATCCAACCATAAGAATCTTGATCTCTAGCCTTCCCCAAGTTGCTTCCCACCCAAATCATCTTTCCACCATAGACAAAGCTGTGAGAGAGAGTTGAGTGTTGGGGAGACTATCATTTGAAGTACAGGAGCAAGGAGTTCATCATCAACACACCATCTATTACCTTTTGGAGAGTGGTGTCTCCTAGATTGGTTAGGTGCCACATAGGAGCCTCCGTCAAGATTGTGGAGTTGAACCAAGGAGTTTGTAAGTGCAAGGAGATCGCCTACTTCATGAAGATATACCCGAGTGAGGCAAGTCCTTCATGGGCGATGGCCATGGTGGGATAGACAAGGTTGCTTCTTCGTGACCCTTCATGGGTGGAGCCCTCCGTGGACTCGCGCAACCGTTACCCTCTCCATCAACGTTGATGCATGATAGCACCACCCATCAAAACCACGCCAAAAATCTCCGTGTCTACATTGCGTTTGCCCTCTTCAAACCCTTCCCTTTTACCTTCATATGCAATGTTTTACAGATTGCTGCCACACTCTTAGAATTGCATGTGTAGGTTGATTGCTTGACTTGTGCTATGTTGCTAAAATCTGCCAAGACTTAAAATTGGGAAAAATGCTAGATTTTTATTTAGTCAAGTAGTCTAATCACCCCCCCTCTAGATATACTTTTGATCCTACACACCGCTGCCTCGGCAGCCTCTACCACGACAGCGTCCCGATACATCTTATCCACGCATATCATCGTGTCTTTCTTATCCGATGAAATGGAAATGACGCCCATTGGGCTTGGCATCTTCAAGGTGTTGTAGGCATAGTGGGATGCTGCCATGAACTTGGCCAGGGTAGGGCGCCCAAGAATTGCATTCTACGGCAGGGGGAGATCTACCACATCAAACACAATCTTCTCAGTGCGGTAATTCAACTCACCCCCAAACGTTACTGGCAACGTGATCTTTCCCTTAGGACGGCTCCTACCGGGATTAACTCCTTGAAACATGCCAGTAGCCTTATGATCTTCCTCCGCTATCTGGAGCTTGCTAAGAACATGTGGGGAGATTAGATTCAACCCAGCCCTACCATCAACCAACATCTTTGTGACCTTGAGGTTGCGGATTGTTGGGGAGACCAACAATGGCAGACATCCTACCGCAGTGGTGCAGTCAGGATGATCCTCCTCATCAAAGATGATGGGCATGCATGACCATTTGAGTGGTTTCCATGAAGTTGCCACTGGCTCCACGACATTGACTTCTCGTGCCCACTGTTTAAGTTGGCGGTGAGAGAAGTGCAAAGATGCAGCCCTGTCAATGCACATGGCATCGGTGGCCTTCTGTAATTCCTTCTCACTGGTTTCTTCTTCACCCCCTTCATCACTTACAGCATCACAATCCTCTTTCTCTCTGCCCCTGGTGGGTTTCCCTTGGTTCCGACGAGCTCTGCCGGGGCAATTTTCTTCACCACCCGGCCCTTACCGCCAGCACCATTCTGACCTCTTTCCTTATCTCGCTTCTCATACTCAGCCCTCTGCTTCTTGATGAGCTGCTCAACTTGATGACACTACTGGAGATCATGTCCCTTGGTTTGATGGATCTTGCAGTATGATCCATCACTCTTCCCAGCTTTCTCAGCTGCCGCGGCCTACAGACAGTCAGCGCACATGACAACCTCCTTGCCGGGGGCTTCGGCTTTTGCCTTCTTGCCGGTACTAGGTGTGCCCGATCCCTCAACGGTCATCATTGCCTTATACTTGTGTTTCTTATTCTTCTTCTGGCTAGTGATCTCGTCGTCATGTTCTGAGTCGATGGCGATGCAATCCTCCTCTCCAGGAAGCTTCCTCCCTTCCTCCACCCGTGCATATTTGTCCACCAAGGTGTACAGCTCCTTCACGGTCTTGGGCAGCTTGACGTTCATCCTAGAACATATCCTCCGGTTGCGCACATTAGACTGAAAGGTGGCTATCACAGTTGCCGGGGGGATATTTGGGATATTCCTGTGGACTCTTGTAGGAACTTGAAGTATGTCTAAAGGGGGGTGATTAGACTACTTGACCAATTAAAAACTTAACCTTTTCCCAATTTTAGAGTTTGGCAGATTTTAGCAATCTTTGGACAAGTCAAGCAATCATCACACAATTCAAGCAAGCATGCATAGAGTATATGAGCAGCGGGAATTAAAGCATGCAACTTGCAAGAAAGTAAAGGGAAGGGTTTGGAGGATTCAAATGCAATTGGAGACATGGATATTTTTGGCATGGTTTCGATAGGTGGTGCTATCGTACATCCACGTTGATGGAGACTTCAACCCACGAAGGGTAACGGTTGCGTGAGTCCATGGAGGGCTCCACCCACGAAGGGTCCACGAAGAAGCAACCTTGTCTATCCCACCATGGCCGTCGCCCATGAAGGACTTGCCTCACTAGCGGTAGATCTTCACAAAGTAGGCGATCTCCTTGCCCTTACAAACTCCTTGGTTCAACTCCACAATCTTGTCGGAGGCTCCCAAGTGACACCTAGCCAATCTAGGAGACACCACTCTCCAAGAAGTAACAAATGGTGCGTTGATGATGAACTCCTTGCTCTTGTGCTTCAAATGATAGTCTCCCCAACACTCAACTCTCTCATATGGGATTTGGATCTGGTGGAAAGAAGATTTGAGTGGAAAGCAACTTGGGGAAGGCTAGAGATCAAGATTCATATGGTAGGAATGGAATATCTTGGCCTCAACACATGAGTAGGTGGTTCTCTCTCAGAAATGGTAAGTTGGAAGTGTAGGTTTGTTCTGATGGCTCTCTCCACGAATGAAGAGGAGGTGGAGGGGTATATATAGCCTCCACACAAAATCTAACCGTTACACACAATTTACCAAACTCGGTGGGACCGATTCAACAGACTCGGTCGGACCGATTTAGTAAACCTAGTGACCGTTAGGATTTTCGGTGGGACCGACATGCAACTCGGTAGGACCGATATGGTTAGGGTTAGGGCATAACGTAATCTCGGTAAGACCGATTACACAAACTCGGTGAGACCGATTTTGGCAATAAGCTTTCCAGAGAGTTGGTCAGGTAAACTCGGTGGGACCGATTCGCTCATTTCGGTGAGACTGAAATGTTACGAAAGGGAAACAGGGAGTTTACATTGCAATCTCGGTGGGACCGATCGCTCACTTCGGTTAGACCGAAACGTTACGAAGGGAAACCGACAGATTACAATCCCATCTCGGTGAGACCGAGATCCCTATCGGTGAGACCGATTTGCCTAGGGTTTGTGGCAGTGGCTATGACATTTGAACTCGGTGGCGCCAGATAGAAAGAATTCGTGTGACCGATTTTGACTCTGGGTTTAGGTCATATGAGGATGTGAGAAAGTAGTTGAGGGTATTTGGAGCATATCACTAAGCACTTGAAGCAAGAGGCTCATTAAGCAACACCTCATCCCTCCTTGATAGTATTGGCTTTTCCTATAGACTCAATGTGATCTTGGATCACTAAAATGTAAAATGAAGTGTCTTGAGCTTTTGAGCTTGAGCCAATCCTTTGTCCTTGATATTCTGAGGGATCCACTTTCATCATCCATGCCATGCCATTCATTGAGCTTTCCTGAAATAATAGTCTTGGAATAGCATTAGCTCAATGAGCTATATGTTGTTATGAATTACCAAAACCACATAGGGATAGTTGCACTTTCAATCTCCCCCTTTTTGGTAATTGATGACAACATATAGATCAAAGCTTCGACAAATGATAATAAGATTGAAAAACATCGTCGCTTTGAGAAGTATGTGATAAGCAAGAGCTCCCCCTAAATTTGTGCATAGTTTAAGATTTGCTTTGGACTGCAAATGCACAAGGAATTAGGCTCATGGGTTACTCTTCCATGTCACATACATCTTGGTGGAGCGCTCAAAATAATAAAGATTGAATACATGCACTCATCACCAAGCAAAGTGAATGATCATATAAGGATAGGTAAGATAATATCATCAAACAGGCATAAGTGTAGCTTATGATCAAACACATGATCATCAATGTCTCACAGATAATAGCATAGTATCTCAAGCAATCAAAAGCAAACAAAGTTTAACCACCAAAGCAAGAGAGAACAAAAGCAACACACTCTCTCTCGAAGCCTATGATCTATACATTTTTCTCCCCCTTTGGCAACAAGTTACCAAAAAGTTCATAGAAAATGCATAGTGCTAGATCGACTCTCAGGCTTGATCTTCAGGTGGTGGTGTAGAGATGGATCCTCGGACGAAGGCTTCAGTTGATGTGGTTGGAGCTGGAGGAGTTGGTGCTGGAGCTTGTTGCCCTGGAGCTGTAGGAGTTGTAGCTGGTGCAGATGATGTGGCTCTAGTGTCTGTCACAAGCACCACAGCTGACCTCTGAGCTCTAGGCACTCTGGCAAATGCATCAGTGGTTGTCTTGCCCTTCCTCTCCTGCATGTCATCCTGAAGCTGCTCCACAACTGACTGAATCTCAGTTACTTTGACATCTAGATCATAGAATTTTTGTTCCATGATTCTTTCCAGGCTCTCCTAATTTTGAGTTAGGGTGGCCAACCCTTTCTCAATCCTTAGTGTTGATGCTATCAAGTAACCAAGCTGGTCCTGCTTGTTCTTCAAAAAGTACTCAGATGCCTCCTCTTGAGTTGGTATCTTGGTAGCCTTCTCTTTCTTTGCTTTCTCCTTCTTCTCTTGAGCTTGCACTGATGATGGTTCATTCTCATTCATTACAACTTGATTGTCCTCAAAGTCTGGACAGAGAGCAAAATGTTCCTTATCCAACAGATATTTTCCTGTGCCCATCTTTGAGTTAATCAACTCCTGAATCTATGGGGCATATCCACAACTTCTCTTTTGGTCTGCTGCTGTCCTCTTTATAGTCTCAACCATAAGGCTCATGACCTTGAATTTTTGTGGCACATCAAATATATGTAGCAAGTTTATTGCATGCCCTCTGATCATGTTGTGGTCACCTGACTTGGGCAAAAGAGTGTGCCTTAGGATCCAGTTGATCGTTGGCAGCCCTTACAGAAGAAAATGGACAGATCCAAACTTCAAAGTCTCAAGACCTTTGTCTGGGATCTCCTTGTACATATGTGACATAGAATTGTGATCCATCTTTTTCTTGGCATAGACATCCAAGTCATCTTCACTCTCCTTTGGGGCATTGATCAGACTGGCCCATTCCTCAATGGTTGACTGGTACCTTGTACCTTCAGACATCCAAACTATCCTGCCATCTGGATAGAAGTGTGATGTGGAGTAGAATTGCATAGTGAGTTCATCATTCCAGTTGGTGAGCTTCTGCCCAACAAAATCTGCAACTCCACATGCAATGAAACTGTCTTGCACTCCAGGATAGTGTTCTTCATTCTCTTTCATGTAGGTCCAGTCGACCCACCTCATATCACACACTATGGGCTTCTTGTCCAACAAGATTGTCTCATAGAAGTCCTGCTGTTCCTTAGTGTGGAACCTGTAGTCAACAGCAGTTCTTCTCCTGGTGGCATATGGATCTGTCATTCTCCATAGCCTCAACCCCAAGTCTCTCCTGATATTCATGTCCTCAGCCACAGGATGAGCGTCATTGTGGTCTGGAATCTTGGGTTTGAGCTTCCTCAGGACTTGTCCTTCATCATCTTCCTCATCAGCAACTTCAGGCACTGGGGCCTTGTTCTTCTCAGCAGTTGGAATACTCCTGGTATTCCTCTTTGGTGCAATCTTGGGCTTGGGGGCAGCTTTGGGTGCTTCTTTGGGCTTTGATGTTGCAGCCCCTGACTTTATAGCATCACCCATCAGCTTTTATGCCTTGGGTGCTGGTGCAACAACCTCTTCTTCCTCTTCCATCATGGAAGGTTGACCAACAACTCTGGCCATGGTCTTTTTGACCCTTTCCTTCCTTTTCTTTCCTTCTGCAGCTGGCTCTTTGGGATCAGGCTTTTCAGGTACTTGTGTTGATCCTCTGACCTTCAGCATAGGTGTCCTCTTGGCAGGAACCTTCCTATTAAGTCCAGGCTTTGTGGTCTTTGCTGAGCCATACTCCTTTTTGAGCACTACCTTCTTGGAAGTAGCCTCATCTTCTTCTGCCATATAATCCTCATCCTCAGATTCTGAGGTTCTCTTCTTCCTTGTCCTGGTGGCAGCTTTAGGCAGATTGCTTGGGGTGCTCCTGCTGCCATCATCTGAAGAACTTGAGGGACTAGTGCCCTCACTCATGTGAATCTGCTCTTCTGACTTGTTCTGACTATCACTTTGGTCTGACATGCTGAAATCACTGACTGCTGACCCTGTGAATAGTTATAGATGAGATAGAATGGATGAGCATCACAAAATGCAGAGATTTTTGCAAAAGAATGATTCAAAAACTCAGTTTTAGTTTTCCACAGAAAGCATTTCGGATCAACCGATTTTCAAACTCGGTGATACCGAAGCAGTTTTGGAACCTAAACTGGTGAACTCGGTAGGACCGAGTTACAGTTTGGTGGCACCGAGGACTGCTAGGGTTTCACAAAGTTTTAAAATTGATCACACCGATTAGCAATTCTCGGTCAGACCGAGAGTTACTAGTGCAATGGCGTTAGCCAAATCGGTGGGACCGAGTTTTTCAACTCGGTGGGTCCGAGATGGTTTCGGCGGAAACCTAACCCTAAATTTTCAAATCGCATCTATTCTAAGGATTGTATTGACTGGATAGGAGTGTTTCAATCGTGGCAAGAATCATAATGAACACAATGTGCTAGGAATCAGACGATGATAGCACTGTGATCGAGTCCATACCCTAGCTTGGCGATGAACTCGCTACGGCGGCAACGGCGGGGTGAATTCCGTTGACGGCGGCGGAGACCAGCGACAGGAGGCGGCTGGTGACGAGAAGACAATCCGATGACCCTGGAGGCAGAGCGAGCTATGCGTGGGCGAAGGGGTTTGGAGAAATTTCCAAATTTTTGCCCATGAGTATATATAGCCCGACCCTGTCGGTGTGACCGAGTGGAACAACTCGGTGGCACCGAGATGCATAACTGTATACAGTTACAGCAACTCGGTGTGACCGAAAAGTTCAAATCGGTTGCACCGAGATTGAAAACCTAGATCGACTTAGTGATCTCGGTAGGACCGAAATGGAGGAATCGGTCAGACCGAGAATCACAAAGAAGTTTTGGAAGTTTAAGTCTATGACGAATCGGGGACTCCGAGTGCTCCTCACACAGAGTGGTTCGAATCTGACTTGATCAAATTTTGTGATGTAGCATGAATAGAGTTTGAGACGAGAAAAGCATAGATAGCTAGAGAAGGTTCTTAGGCATTCTTGTCCATCCACTTGGCAAAAAGAAAAAGAACCCAAACAATCAAAGCAACAAGTGGATGTCCTCGAATGAGTAAAATATGCAACCAACATGCTCACACAATAGAATGGCAAATGAAATATGTGGCAAAGCATGCACAACCAATTCTAGCATCTATCAAACAATTGGCGATGACTAGGTCATCTATATATGAGTATATTGACTTAGGAGTCAAATGAGAACATTTGATCATAGGTCATACTCATCGTTTAAGCTCAAGTGGGGTTACCACTTTTACATAATGCATTGATGTGTTCACACCATTAGAGTTGCTTTGACTCAATTCTTAGAGTTAAGCTCCCCCTAGATGTGAGATCCCCTTTTAGAGGGATGAACTAACCTTGGGTTTTGTCGATGATGACTTCATGTAGGTGTTGAAGATGTGGATGCTCAATGTTGATGTAGATCATTTGGAGCAATCCTTTGGAGTGAGTTGCACTTTCAACATACCTACATGGGTTAGTCCCACAAGGAACAAACAAGAATATCCATAGACATAGAGTGATGCACACACAAGATGATGTCCATGAAATCATTAGGTTACCTTGTCCCTTGCCTTACCAACATGAGGGTTTGTGACTCCTTGAACTAGTGCAAGATGTGGAAGTTGATTGCACTTGTCCTTGCCATAATGATATGAGTGAAGAATGTTGGCGGAGTCACCCTCAAGAACTCTCTAGTTCTTCTTCTTCGGGATCCACATCATCTTGATGGGAATCCTTGGAGTTGTAGTCGTACTTGATGAAGTAGAACTTGACGTAGTCTTGGGAACCCACTTGACCAAGGCCTTAGGTGCTTCTTCAAATGCATCAATCTCCTCTTGAAGCTTGTCCTTGCCTTTGTTCTTGTGGTCTTGTGGTGGAAGATCATCTTGTGCTTGTGTTCCCTTGAAGGAAGTAGGATCATACTTCTCTTGTTGAGGAACAAACTTCGTCTTGGGGTATTGATCTTCTTCCCACTCAACTCCATTGGCATTGAACTTTCGTTCAAAACCAACACCTTGATTCTTCCGGTGCCTTCCTTGCTTGCGTACAATTTCCTCGAATTGCTTACTCCCGGCAAGGCTCTTGTATACACCTTTCTCTATAATTCCCTTCAATAAGCTATTTTCTTGCTCAAGTGTAACTTGGCTAAGAGAATCATTAGTGGAATCAAGAGAACTACTAGAAGCAACAATATTGGATTTGGCATTATTATTGTTACTACTAGAGGAAGGATCTTTCTTGTACTTGTTACTAGATTTGACTTGAGGCATGTAAGTAGATAAGAGTAAACGCTTGGCAATGTAAGAAGAACTTTTCTTACGGAGATCATCATTGATTGCTTTTAAGAACTCATGCTCTTGCTCAAGATTGAGCTTTTCAAAGCGTAACTTCTCATGAGCCCTTAAAAGTTCTCGATGATCTTCGAAGATAGTTTCATGAGCTAACTTAAGAGTGTTTAGTTCTTTAGTTAGAAGCTCAATCTTCTCCTTATCATTGTCATTCGTTTTATCTTGATTAGCATGATTAATTGACGTTTCATCATAGTATTCATCACTAGAGTTGTCAATAAGTAAATCATCATCACCTAGCAAGTCATCTTCATCACTATTGAAATCAACATACTCGGGATGTGTTACCTTTGGACCTTTGGCCATGAAGCATCTTCCAATTCCTTCATTTGGTGAGTCAAATATGTCGTAGGAGTTGGTTGACACAAGTGCTAGACCGGCAACACCTTCATCTTGAGTATATTCGGAGTCGGAGTGATAGCTTCTCTCGGAGTGATTGTCGGAGTCGGAGCCGGATACCCATTCACCAACATGAGCTTGATGTCTTCGTTTTGTGTAGCTCCTTGATGACTTGTCCTTCCTTTCCGAATCCTTGCTTCTCCGTGAGGGTCTTCGTTCATAACGATCATCTCTACTCCTCCTCTCTCTTGGTGGTGATTCTTCTCTTTTGCTTCTTCTTTTTGGAGAATCTTCTCTTCTTTTGTAGGGTGCCGTACACTCATTGGAATAGTGTCCGGGTCTCCCACAATTGTAGCAATTGCGCTCTCGACTAGAAGATCTTTTGTCATTGTAGGACCTTGACTTAGAGCTTCTTTCTTTGCTTCTACTCTTGTAGAATTTGTTGAAGTTCTTCACCATTAAGCTCAATTCTTCATTGAAGGTTTGTTTCTCACTTGATGATGTGGGGGCTTCACATGAGGCTTTGTAAGCACCACTTGACTTGTTGTGAAGTTCCTCCTTATCCTTGAGTGACATCTCATGAGCAACAATTCTTCCAATGACTTCCGTTGGCTTGAGATCTTTGTAGTTTGGCATCATTTGGATCAATGTGCACACGGTATCATACTTTCCATCCAATGCTCTTAGGATCTTCTTGATGATGAATCTGTCGGTCATCTCTTCACTCCCTAAGCCGGCAATCTCATTTGTGATAAGAGCAAGCCTAGAGTACATCTCATCGACACCTTCACCATCCTTCATTTTGAACTTGTCAAGCTGACTTTGGAGCACATCCAGCTTGGATTCCTTGACGGAGTCGGTACCTTCATGCATATCAATCAAAGTATCCCAAATTTCCTTTGCATTCTCAAGACGGCTGATTTTGTTGAATTCTTCGGGGCACAATCCATTGAAGAGGATATCACAAGCTTGAGCGTTGTATTGCAGCATCTTCAATTCATCCGCATTAGCTTCACGGTTCGGCTCTCTCCCATCAAAGAATTCACCTTGCAAGCCAATACAAACAATAGCCCAAACGGCGGGGTTATGTCCGAGAATATGCATTTTCATCTTATGTTTCCAACTAGCAAAATTAGTACCATCAAAGTAAGGACCTCTACCGTGATAATTTCCCTCGCTAGACGCCATACTCTCCTAGGTTGTGAAACCAATGCTATGACCACCAAAAGCTATGGAAATCAAAGAAAATGGAGACCAAAGCTCTGATACCACTTGTAGGACCTTGAAGTATGTCTAGAGGGGGGGGTGATTAGACTACTTGACCAATTAAAAACTTAACCTTTTCCCAATTTTAGAGTTTGACAGATTTTAGCAATCTTTGGACAAGTCAAGCAATCATCACACAATTCAAGCAAGCATGCAAAGAGTATATGAGCAGCGGAAATTAAAGCATGCAACTTGCAAGAAAGTAAAGGGAAGGGTTTGGAGGATTCAAACGCAATTGGAGACATGGATGTTTTTGGCGTGGTTCCGATAGGTGGTGCTATCGTACATCCACGTTGATGGAGACTTCAACCCACGAAGGGTAACGGTTGCGCGAGTCCATGGAGGGCTCCACCCACGAAGGGTCCACGAAGAAGCAACCTTGTCTATCCCACCATGGCCGTCGCCCACGAAGGACTTGCCTCACTAGCGGTAGATCTTCATGAAGTAGGCGATCTCCTTGCCCTTACAAACTCCTTGGTTCAACTCCACAATCTTGTCGGAGGCTCCCAAGTGACACCTAGCCAATCTAGGAGACACCACTCTCCAAGAAGTAACAAATGGTGCGTTGATGATGAACTCCTTGCTCTTGTGCTTCAAATGATAGTCTCCCCAACACTCAACTCTCTCTCATGGGATTTGGATCTGGTGGAAAGAAGATTTGAGTGGAAAGCAACTTGGGGAAGGCTAGAGATCAAGATTCATATGGTAGGAATGGAATATCTTGGCCTCAACACATGAGTAGGTGGTTCTCTCTCAGAAATGGTAAGTTGGAAGTGTAGGTTTGTTCTGATGGCTCTCTCCACGAATGAAGAGGAGGTGGAGGGGTATATATAGCCTCCACACAAAATCTAACCGTTACACACAATTTACCAAACTCGGTGGGACCGATTCAACAGACTCGGTCGGACCGATTTAGTAAACCTAGTGACCGTTAGGATTTTCGGTGGGACCGACATGCAACTCGGTAGGACCAATATGGTTAGGGTTAGGGCATAACGTAATCTCGGTAAGACCGATTACACAAACTCGGTGAGACCGATTTTTGTAATAAGCTTTCCAGAGAGTTGGTCAGGTAAACTCGGTGGGACCGATTCGCTCATTTCGGTGAGACCGAAATGTTACGAAAGGGAAACAGGGAGTTTACATTGCAATCTCGGTGGGACCGATCGCTCACTTCGGTTAGACCGAAACATTACGAAGGGAAACAGAGAGATTACAATCCCATCTCGGTGAGACCGAGATCCCTATTGGTGAGACCGTTTTGCCTAGGGTTTGTGGCAGTGGCTATGACATTTGAACTCGGTGGCGCCGGATAGAAAGAATCGGTGTGACCAATTTTGACTTTGGGTTTAGGTCCTATGAGGATGTGAGAAAGTAGTTGAGGGTATTTGGAGCATATCACTAAGCACTTGAAGCAAGAGGCTCATTAAGCAACACCTCATCCCTCCTTGATAGTATTGGCTTTTCCTATAGACTCAATGTGATCTTGGATCACTAAAATGTAAAATGAAGAGTCTTGAGCTTTTGAGCTTGAGCCAATCCTTTGTCCTTGATATTTTGAGGGATCCACTTTCATCATCCATGCCATGCCATTCATTGAGCTTTCCTGAAATAATAGTCTTGGAATAGCATTAGCTAGCTATATGTTGTTATGAAATACCAAAACCACCTAGGGATAGTTGCACTTTCAACTCTGCTGAACCTTTGCAAGTACTTCCGCAGAGTTTCTCCTTCTTTCTACTGGAGGAGCTGCAGATCGTTGAGCCGCCCTGGTTCTTGATGGCCTCCTGTGAAGGTGCCAATGAACTCATGGCACAAGTCAGCCCAGGATGAAATGGAGTTCTTCGGCAAGTGCATCAACCAAGACCTCACATTAGACTTAAGTGCCAAAGGGAAACAATTGGTGAATACCTTCTCATCTCTTCCTCCCGCAGCCTGAACATCGATGGTGTACATGCTCAAGAACCCTGCCGGGTTCAATCTTCCATCATACTTCTCCGGTATCTCTGACTTGAACATGCGAGCGGATGGCGAACGGACTTGCCGTAGCTCGCGGGTGAAGGCAGGGCATCCGATCTCAAAAGGTAGGTACCCGCCGTCCCTGGACGTGGGCTCGTCGTTGTTGGGACCATCACACCCATTGGGTTGGCGATGGTCGTCGCAGCGCCGCATGATGACTGCGCGCACGGATTCCCTTTGCCTGTCCTCTGGGGCTTGCTGTGGTTCTTGTCGTGCTCGAGGATCAGAGGAAGCCATCGAGAAATTGTCGGGTTCTTAGATGCATGGCTCCCGCACAGCCTGCCGAGGTGGGACTGCACTATGGGGAGCAGCCCCTTCCGTGCGGCCAGCCGCATGAGCCATTGCCGCCGCCTGGGGAGGCCGAGGTGGGCCTGCTCGCTGTGAGCCCCCGGCCTCGGCGAAGCCAATCAGACTTTGAATGGTGGCTCTCCATTCATCCATCTGATCGACCGTCGGAGGGATCCTCAACAGCATCTGGGCCTGCGCCATGGCCTTAGAGGCGGTGCTCGGCATATGTGAAGATGATGAAGACCGCCGTGTCGCTCAGCTCCTAATGCCGCCGATGGAGACCGCGTCGCGTCCTTGCTGCCGTGAGCCAGCTGCTTGGACAACACAGTCACGCAACAAAGTCGCTTGAGGGCTAACGGCCCCGTCGGGCACAGTAACTGGGTTGGCTTGTTCTGGAGGCGGCGCGTGCCTCACGGCCGTACCCGTGGCGGGGGCGGCAGGAGGGTTGCGATTCACCTCAGAATGAGTGCCACCACTGCGGCTATGCCCTTCGATGCGGAGAGTGGGTATAGGCAAAGTAATTCCCCCACCCGTACCTCGAGGAGCGTGGCCATCAGGATCTTGTTGGTGATGTCCTTCCCCGATGCTTCTTGCTTCTGCTTCGGCCGCGGGGATAGTGGTGACAACGCCTCCTGCGTCGGCCATGCCTCCCGTGACGCCTGCATCCTTAGGTGCCCCTCATTTCCCACGACGTTGGTAGGCGCAGGCGGCGGATCCTTTGGGGTGGACAGGTGAGCTGCAGTACCGGGTTTCTTCTTAGGCGCCATAGTCAATGGTGCCACTGATGATGAAAACGGCGATGAACATGACGCGTTGCTCACACTTTCGGGTTCACGCAAGTGCTCCCCCTACCTGGCACGCCAAAGATGTCGTGGGGGAACCACGGCCACCTATGGGGCTGCGATCCCCTTTCTGGTTCGGCGGGGGATGTCATGTGGCACAAAGAGCGGATGAGTGTGAGGCAGCACAACAAAGATTGCACGGGAAGTTTTTACCCAGGTTCGGGCCGCCGCGAGGCGTAAAACCCTACTCCTACTTTGGTGGATTGATGGAGGATGGTGGTGGAAGACACATCGCTCTTGCCCAGCAGGGTTGCCTCGGGACAAGAACAGCTACGCGCGTACGAGTGTACAAGGGTCCCAATCCTCTCTATGGTTGATATGGGCCTCCTTTTATAGATCAAGGGGTCACCACAATGGCAAATCAGTCTATGCACTGATTAGATAGCGAACAGTGCTATCATACCTAAGTCTGCAGGCAGACAGAGCGCATTAAATGCACCACTCAATGTCACATCACAGCTTGCTTGATAGCCATGCCTGGTTGATTCGACAGCTTGTCGCCCGCTTGCTAGACACGTCGCACGACGGGTGTTGCTTGTAGGTATTTTTAATAGAAAGTGGTTGCCATGTGGCATATAACAACCACTTAGTAACCTTAGAGCTTAACACCGCACTGATCGACGATGTACGTCGTGGTGAGGTGGTGCGGTGGGGTGGTTTGTCTCCGCTGGTCCCAGTAGGCCTACCGGGACGATCCAGGGAAGGCTTGCTTCCAGGGATAACCTTGCCTTCGCCAGGCTCGCCTGCCCGGCAGGGGAGGTTTTCCCCTTAGCATTATCTTGCCCCTTTGGCTAGTGTCAGTCTTCTTGATCTATGCTTGGGTCCCTCAAAGGGGGTCGATCCATATTTCTTGAGTTGATCATGGTGTTGTGAACTTGTCCTCGTGCTTGTGCACAGTCCGGGCAACGGACCCAGGGTCTGTTGCACCGATAGTTTAGCTAATTATCTTGGGGTACCCATAACGGAGAATGACATTGAGTTACCAACCGCTTTTCTTTATTATAATGCTATCATGCGCTACCAGTTTCTTGAGAGGAACGAACAGTCCCTCGTGTATCGACTGATCTTTGACAGGCAGTGTGTTGGCCATAATACCCTTCCTGCTCCTGCCTTCTTTAACTTTCAGGTAAAACGGTGATACTTTATAACCAGACATGAGGCGAATGAGTATGAGAGAGAGGTGGTAGCCGCTCGCCTCCATGCTACAGCCCTTTAGGCAGTAGCTGCCGCATCCCAGTACAACCCCGACTACAACTTTGGATACCCGCCAGGCCAGCGGTGGCCATATACGAACTTAGGCCAAAATCCTAAGCTTGGGGGAGTACGTATTTCTCACCGAAATTACGTTCATGTTCGCACACTCATTTCAGTTGTCGGTGTTCATACTTTTTCATTGAATCATCCATTCTAGTTTATTTTTCTTGTTTTCCTCTTGTGTGTTCGAAAAACTTTGAGAAAATTCAAAAAAAAATAGTTCTAGCTTCTTTTAAATTTTTATTTTTAGTTTATTTAGTAGTAGTATTAAAAGAAAGCCCCAAAAGATTTCTCGTTCTTCTTTTTCTTGTTGGGAGCTTTCCCGTTTAAATAGTTTTTCTCGTTATAGTTTTACTTTGTTCAGAAAAACCAAAACTCCAAAAACATTTCAGTGTGTTTCTTTGAAATCCCCTTTTCCTTTCTTTGGGTCGTAAGGAGAAGACCATGATGAAAATGTTGAGTGGCTCTCATATGCATTATTGTTGATCTAACAAAGATCCCATATTACCTTGTCTTCTCCGTTGAATAAATGTTTGCAGATTCCAGCTTAGTCACATGCACGTGCACTATTATTATTACTCACACCGTTCGGTCATGCAAGTGAAAGGTAATAATGATGATATATGATGAAATGATTGAGATGGAGAAAAGTTGGTACGAACTCCACCTATTTTTTTGTAAATATGATTAGTTCATCGTTCTTGATTCAACCCATTATTAATGAAACATGTTTGCAATGACAATTAGAGGTTATATTTACTCATGCCATGCTTAATTAGCTAGAAGTTTATAATGGTTTACCTTGCATGCCAACATGCTTTTAAAATGGTTGTGATGTAGTATGATAGATGGTATCCTCCTTTGAATGATTTAAGTGGCTTGACTTGGCACATGTTCACGCATGTAGTTGCAAAAGAAACATAGCCTCCAAGATATTTATGTTCATGGTGATTTATATCCTACTCATGCTTGCACTTAATGTTGGTTAATCTCAATGCATATTAATGACCGTTATCGCTCTCTAGTTGGTCGCTCCTCAATCTTTTGCTAGCCTTCACTTGTACTAAGCGGGAATAATGCTTGTGCATCCACTTCAATAACCCAAAGTTGTTCCATATGAGTCCACCATACCTACCTATATGCAGTATTTACCTGGCGTTCCAAGTAAATTTGCATGTGCCAAACTCTAAATCTTCAAATGATAATCTGTTTTGCATGCCCGAGTCGCTCATGTAGTGATTGGGTGCTGTCAATATCTTCCATGCTAGGTGGGTTATTTTCATGATGAGTGTTTATTCACTTGTCATTCGCGAGAAAGTCGCTGGTAATCGGGATGCCTAGTTCCATGCTCGAAATCATATCAAAGTATAACTTCAAACAAAACTCCCCCAAGACTGTTGTTGGTATGGACAGTACCCGTTCTTTCGGACCAGCCGTGGAGTGTGCTTGTTGGTGGAGGGGGAGTAAAACTTTACCATTCTATTTGGGAACCGCCTACAATGTATCTAGCATGGAAGATAGTGAGATCTCTTAGTTGTTATGTTGACAATGAAGGCATACCGCTCAAAATTATATTCATCTCTATTTTAAATCTTGAGCCCTGGCACCTCTGCAAATCCCTGCTCCCCTCTCAAAGGGCCTATCTATTTACTTTTACTACTGAGTCATCATCCTCTTATAAAAAGCACCAGTTAGAGAGCACCACTATGATTGTATGCTTTGATATTAATTGATATCGAGTATGAGTGTGACTAGATCTCTTTTACCATGAATTACATTATCTAGTGAGTCCTTGATCTTCAAGGGTGCTCTGCATTTATGTTTTTCGGTCTCAGAAAGGGCTAGCGAGATACCATTTTTGTCATATTATATCATGATTGTTTTGAAAAAGTGTTGTCATCCAAGATTCATTATTATTGCTCGCTAGTTGATTGTGCCATTGATATGAGTAAATGTGAGACCTGAATGTTATTGTGAATATGGTTAGTTCATAATCTTTGCTAAAAACCTGAATGTTGGCTATACATAATTGCAACAACAAGATCAAACATAGTTTGTAAAAGTTTTCTTTATCACTTTCAGTTTATCAACTAAATTTCTTGAGGACAAGCAATGGGTTAAGCTTGGGGGAGTTGATACGTATCCATCGTATCTACTTTTCCGAACTCTTTTGCCCTTGTTTTGGACTCTAATTTGCATGATTTGAATGGTACTAACCCGGACTAATGTTGTTTTTAGCAGAATTGCCATGGTGTTACTTTTGTGCAGAAATAAAAGTTCTCGGATTGACCTGTAAATTTACGGAGAATATTTTTGAAATATATAAAAAATACTGTTGAAAGAATCAACCAAAGTAGACCCACCAGGAGACCACAAGGGTGGAGGGCGCGCCCTACCCCCCGGGGGTGCCACCCTGCCTTGTGGGTCCCCTGGACCTCCTCCAACCCTAACATCATCTCTATATATTCACACCTAGAGAGAAAAAACAGAGAGAAGGATTCATCATGTTTTATGATATGGAGGTGTCGTCCCCTCCCGTTCTTCATGGGGAGGGCTATCTGGAGTCTGTTCGAGGCTCCAGTGAGGGGGGTTCGTCGCCATCATCATCACCAACCTTCCTCCATCACCAATTTCATGACGCTCACCGCCGTGCATGAGTAATTCGATCGCAGGCTTGTTGGACGGTGATGGGTTGGATGAGATTTATCATGTAATCGAGTTAGTTTTGTTAGGGTTTGATCCCAAGTATCCACTATGTTATGAGATTGATGTTGCTATGACTTTGCTATGCTTAATGCTTGTCACTAGGGCCCGAGTGCCACGATTGCAGATCTAAACCTATTAAGTTTTCATAAATATTTTTATGTTCTTGATCCTATCTTGCAAGTTGTAGACACCTATTAAGAATTATGATCCGCATACCCCAAGGTGACAATAATTGGGATTCTTTCTGGTGATTACCGTAGTTTGAGGAGTTCATGTATTCACTAAGTGCTAATGTTTTGGTTCAGTTCTCTATTAAAATGAGGCCTTAATATCCCTTAGTTTCCATTAGGACCCTGCTGCCACGGGGGGGGGGGGGGGGGGTAGGACAAAAGATGTCATGCAAGTTCTTTTACATAAGCACGTATGAATATATATGGAATACATGCCTACATTATATTGATGAATTGGAGCTAGTTCTGTGTCACCCTAGGTTATGACTGCTACATGATGAATATCATCCGACACAATTATCATTGACGATCCATTGCCTACGAGCTTTTCATATATTGATCTTTGCTAAGTTACTTTTGTCGTTGTTGCTGTTACAATCACTACAAAACTGATATTGTTACTTTTGCCACCGTTACCATTACTTCCATACTAGTTTGCTAGTAAATACATTGCTACAGATATTAAGTCTTTCAGGTGTGGTTGAATTGACAACTCAGCTGCTAATACTTGAGAATATTCTTTGGCTCCCCTTGTGTCGAATCAATAAATTTGGGTTGAATACTCTACCCTAAAAAACTGTTGCGATCCCCTATACTTATGAGTTATCAAGACCTTTTTCCGGCACCGTTGCCCGGGAGCATAGCTCTTTTCTCTGGGTCACTTGGGATTTATATCTGTTGATCACTATGAGGAATCTGAAAGATACTAGAAGCTACGTTTTCCCCTCTACTATGAGGGGAGGTAAGGAACTGCCATCTAGCTCTATACTTGATCCACCTTCTGTTTTGAGTGAGCTTGCGACACCTACACCTGCTATTGATTCTGATATGTTGCATGTTATTGATGATGCTACTTCTTCTATGAATTATTCTTATGATGCTAGTACCTTGCTTGATAAAACTGCGCCACTGGGTGAATTACTTGATGAACACCTTGCTAGAGTTAGAACTATTGATTATGCTGAAGATGATGATATTTCTGAAACTGATGAAATTACTGAAACTGAACACTTTAAGACACCTGTTGGACCTAGCTCTCATAGATATGAATTGCCTGTTATGCCTGAGGGTTATGTTATGGATGGAGAGGTAGCTAGGGACTTTCTTGCTTGTAAGGATAGAGATGATCTTAAGAAATTATTATGCAAGTGGAAAGAAAAATCTTTGAATGCTAGAATGCAATATGATCCTAAGTTTTCTACTTCACCTATGTTTGTTACTAATAAGGATTATGAATTCTCTGTCGATCCTGAGTTAATTACTTTGGTTGAATCTGATCCTTTCCATGGTTATGAATCTGAAACTGTTGTGGCACATCTTACTAAATTGAATGATATAGCCACCCTATTTGCTCATGAGGAAAAAATTTGATATTACTATATTCTTAACTTGTTTCCTTTCTCGTTAAAGGGTGATGCTAAGTTATGGTTTAATTCTCTTGCTCCTGGTTGTGTGCGTAGTCCCCAGGATATGATTTACTACTTCTGTAAAAATATTTCCCCGCTCATAAGAAACAAGCTTCTTTAAAGGAAATATTTACCTTTGTGCAAATTGAAGAGGAGAGTCTCCCGCGAGCTTGGGGGAGGTATCTGCAATTACTTAATGCTTTGCATGATCATCCCACTCAATAAAAATGAAATACTTGATATCTTTTATAATGGACCTACCGATGCTTCTAGGGACCACCTAGATAGTTGTGCTGGTTGTGTTTTCAGGGAACGAACTGTTGAGCAAGCAGAACTACTATTGAGTAATATAATGAGTAATTATAATGATTGGAATCTTCCTGAACCAACTCCTAAGCCAACTCCAAAGAAAAGAGGTATTCTATTTCTTAGTCCTGAAGATATGCAAGAGGCGAAGAAATCTATGAAAGAGAAAGGTATTAAAGTTGAAGATATTAAGAATTTACCACCTATTGCAGAAATACATGGTCTTAATACCCCGACGCAGGTAGTAGAGGTAAATTCTCTCTATATATTTGATGAAGGTGATATCCCTCATAATAAGTCTGCTAGGCAATGCTTGGATGAGTTTGATAATTTTACTGTTAAACAAGAAAATTTCAATGCTTATGTTAGTATACAATTGAAACATAATGCTTATATGCTCGATTACTTGGGTGATTATATGAGTAGAATTGTTAATGATCTTAAGATTATTAGTAAGCATGCTTCCATGGTGAAAACTCAAGCAGAACAAGTTCTCAAAGCTCAGAATGAATTGTTGAATGAGTTGAATAGTAAGAACAATGAAAATGCTATTAGGGTCATGACTAGAGGAGGTAGAATGACCCAGGAACCTTTGTATCCTGAGGGCCATCCTAAGAGAGTTGAGCAAGATTCTCAGAGAATTAATACTGATGCACCTAGTCCTTCAAAAAGGGAAAAGAGAAGTGATAGGACTTCTCATGCTTCTAGTGAACCTGTTATAGACACACCTGAGAATCCAAATGTGATGACCCACAAGTATATGGGATCAATTGTAGCCTTTTCGATAAGTAAGAGTGTCGAACCCATTGAGGATCAGAAGGAAATTACAAGTGGGTTTCAGCAAGGTAATGTTTGCAAGTGCTGAAATTGTAAGTAATAGAGTAGTTTGATAGCAAGATAATTTGTAACGAACAAGTAATGGTAGTAGTAACAAAAGTGCATCAAGGTAGCCCAATCCTTTTGAGGCAAAGGATAGGCCAAAATGATCTCTTATGATAAGAAAATTGTTCTTGAGGGTACACAAGAATTTCATCTAGTCACTTCCATCATGTTTATTCGATTCATGTTCGCTACTTTGATAATTTGGTATGTTGGTGGACCGGTGCTTAGGTGCTATTCTTACTTGAACAATCCTCCTACTTATGATTAACCCCCTCACAAGCATCCGCAACTACGAGAAAAGTATTAAGAATAAATTCTAACCATCGCATTAAACTTTTGGATCCAACCGGTCCCTTATGGAATAGCACATAAACTAGGGTTTAAGCTTCTATCACTCTCGCAACCCATCATCTAATAACTACTCCATAATGCATTCCCTTAGCCCAAATATGGTGAAGTGTCATGTAGTTGACGTTCACATGACACCACTAAGGGAATCACAACATACATATCATCAAAATATCGATCACGTATCAAGTTCACATGATTACTTGCAACATGATTTCTCCCGTGACCTCAAGAACAAAAGTAACTACTCACAAATGATAGTCATGCTCAAGATCAGAGGGGTATTAAATAGCATAATGGATCTGCACATATAATCTTCCACCAAATAAACCATACAGTAATCAAATACAAGATGTAATCAACACTACTAGTCACCCACAAGCACCAATCTATAGTTCCAGTACAAAGATTGAACACAAGAGATGAACTAGGATTTGAGAGGAGATGGTGCTGTTCAAGATGTCGATGGAGATTGCCCTCCCCAAGATGGGAGAGTTGTTAGTGATGATTATGATGATGATTTCCCCCTCTGGGAGGGAAGTTCCCCCGGCGGAATCACCGGAGGGCAAAAGTGCTCCCGCCCAGGTTCCGTCTTGAGACGGCGGTGCTTCGTCCCGAAAGTTCTTCCCTTATTTTTCTAGGTCAAAATGACTTATGTACCAGAAGAGGGGCACCGGAGGTGGTCCGAGGTGAGCATAACCCACAAGGGCGCGCCCAGGTGGGTTGTGCCCACCTGGTGGGCCCCCTCCAGTACTTATTGGCGCAAATAATTCTCATTTATTCCATAAAAAATCATCATGAAGTTTCAGCTCATTTGGAGTTGTGCAGAATAGGTAGCCTGACGTAGCTTTTTCAGGTCCACATTTCCAGCTGCCGGAATTTTCCCCCTTTGTGTGTACCTTGCATATTATGAGAGAAAAGGCATTAGAATTACTCCAAAAAACATTATTATGCAATAAAACAACATAAATAACAGTAGGTAAACATGATGCAAAATGGACGTATCAACTCCCACAAGCTTAGACCTCGCTTGTCCTCAAGCAAAAACTGAAATCGAAAAACATGTCCACATGCTTAGAGAGAGATAGAGGTGTCGATAAAAACAAAATACAGACATGGAAGCATCATGTAACTTATTATGACAGTAACAAACTTTAACATAAAACTTTTATCATAGAACTTTTATCATAGACTTCTCATGAATAAGTAACAATTCATCACAACATCTAAGTACAAAGTGTAAACTCTTTTGGAAACCAACAAACTATGTTCTCAGTCAACTTTGCAACTACAATTCATCATCTTTTCAGGAAGGGTCACATATCGGAGCCTTTAGGCAACTCCACATGCTCAACCATCATATAGTCTTCTGGGATTGCTAACACTCACCGCGTACACATGAGCAAAACGTTTCAACCGAACACATAGAAAGATAGGGGCTTATAGATTTGCCTCGCAACATACTCACCTCAAGGGTGATGTCAACAATAATAACTCATGTACCCATATATATTCAACTGGATATATGTGCCTAGATCTTTCCTCACCACATGATGCTTGCCAAAATAGAAAATAAAAAGGAATAGAGAGAAGAACTTTGACTCTTGCATGAAAATAAATACCTAAAAGTAAAAGATAGACCCTTCGTAGAGCTTTTGTTTGTATGCTCGACCCCTTAGTGCAAGAGAACGTCCGTTATATTTCCCCTTATGATGGCAACCTTTATTATGCAGTCGGTCGCTTTTATTCTTCGCCATCACAAGTTCGTACAACACTCAATTTTCTCTTACACTAAATGATCTAACACTTTAGAAGCAATTTTAATTGCCTTATTGCACCGATACAACTTACTTGAAGGATCTTACTCAATCCATAGGTAGGTATGGTGGACTCTCAAAACAAGATTTGGGTTTAAGGGTTCTTGGATGCACAAGTAGTATCTCTACTTGGTGCAGATTTTTTGGCTTGCAAAGATAGGGGCAAACACCACATGTTGAACGATCAATGACAATATAGCTTCTATGTGAATACGAACAAGCATAAATCGTTGCGTTGTCTTCCTTGTCCAATGTAACAATTTTGGCATATAATATTTTGATGGGTGCTCACAATCACAAAAGGTTTCCAGGATAGTGTATTTGCATGTGAATCTTCTCTTCCCTTATTAATTCTTTCATGAGTTGCATCATTGACAAATGCTATGTTTTTCAATCTACAATAAATTTTTCTACATATACTTTTCCTTATGTGATGTCATTACTTACCATAAAATTAGCATATGATCTTTTTCATTTATTTCCTTTCTTTTTATTGAAACATGAAAGTAAAAGAAGCAAAACTCAAACTAAACTTTATTATATATCTCGCACACGACTACAAGGATAGATCACTAAGCAAACTCTCAAAAATAGAGGATCGAACTAAAAAAAGTAAAGGCAAAAGATAGTGGAGGTGATACGATACCGGGGCACATCCCCCAAGCTTGGCGAAAGCTAAGGGGAGCTCCCATACCCGATACTCAATTTTCTTTTGGTGATGAAGAAGGAGGTGGTGGTGATGAAGTAGTGGTGACCCTATCTGTCGGTGTACTAGAGTAGGGGTACCCTAGTATCCCGAACTTGTGCACGGGCAGTTGCGGCACCCCGCGGCAAGGTTTGCCGGGCGACCGCCAAGGTCCTCCATGGTTCCCTTGGAGCCATTCAAGAACAAAGTATTCAAGCCAAGGAGACAAGGCCCCGGCAAGAGGAGCTTGCCGGGAAGGCCAACAAAGGCATCTCAAGGAACTTGCCGCGACGCGCCACGCGTCCTGGCAAGGCCTGGTGAGCGACAAGCTTCCGGGCGCGATAGGACAATGACCGCGGCAAGGCGCTTGCCGCGGCAAGTAACCACCCTGTACCCGTGCTCCAGCACATCCACTAACGTGTCGCCCTGGGGCTTTTCCAGGCGCGCGTGGCAGGAGGCTGTGCAGCCAGCGGTGCGCGGTGGCATGCGACGCTGACAAGATCGCCATCGTGGCGAACGGTGGCGCCCCTGACGGTCCCTTTCCGCACTGTTTGGGCAACGCAGGCGGGCATTTAATGCCTTTGTCCCCTGCCGTCAGGGTTAGGTAGGATACACTGTACGGGTAGTTGTACCAACCGCAACTCCTTTTACTCTTTTACCCTCATCTACGTTGCCACCTGTCGGTGACCCCTTGAGCATATAAAAGGAGGCCCACGCGCAACGTAGAAGGGGTTCGAAGGTTCAGAAGCCAGAGAACACTCAGGCTCGGTCTCGTTAGCGGCTCGTGTGTACCGTAGCACTCGACCGCTCCCGAGCAAGAACTCAATACAACCAGACAAGCAGCAGTAGGAGTGTTATCTCTCCGGAGAGCTCCGAAGCTGGGTAAACTGCTCGTGTGTTTCGCCTCGATCCGCTCTTCGTGCGATCTCCGCCCCCCGCCGAACCGAAAGGGGCTCGGTCCGCCGGTCCCATAGGTGTTCGTGGATCAGTTTCCCCGACATCTTTGGCGCGCCAGGTAGCGGGCGTTGAGATTGTGTGAACCTGATCCGGCGTTCACATGAGCTAGATCTTCATTTTCTTCATCGACATGCCACCGAAGAAGAAGACTTCGACGGCAGCTGCTCCGTCCACGTCGATCCCACCACCACCGGAGCAAACGGGTGGTGGGGTGGACGCCGGCGGAAGAACGGACATCGACGAGGAAGCTCACGGCGCCGGCAGGTCCAAGGACAAGGCCGCGCAGACCTGGCGTCCGTACATGTACCGCGCCCATCTCAGGAGGCGCAAGACCGACAGTGTCATGGTATTCGCAGTACCATACGTTTGTTGGACCAAGATCGAGCTGGTAGATCTCGGGGTGCTCAAGACCAGCATGCACGCCAACATGCTGGCACGAGCGAGACACGGTCGCCCAGACGAGATACTGCTCCTTCTAACATAGTTAGAAGTCCGAGCATATCCCGCTCCTCGCACCGTTCGCCACTGCCACCCACCACTCGAGAAGAAGCTTTGGCGCGAGATCAACTGCTCCTGGATTACCCTCCAACGGCGGACAAGATCGACGAATGGAGGGCCACCATTCAGAGTCTCATCGGCTTCGCCAACGGCGACACTCCACGGCAGCCGAGTACATCGCTGCCGCGGCAAGAACGCCAGGCGCGAGCTGATGGCAACGAAACCGGTGGGGGTGCAACCACCATGCACTCTCCACCCCGAAGGCCAAGATCCGCAATTCACGAGCCGCACCTTCATGCAGTACGTCCAAGATCTTGGCGCCAAGGTCTGCTTCGCTTCTGTTGCTCATCCGAGAAGCAACGGTCAAGCGGAGAGGGCGAATGCTGAAGTGCTGCGCGGGCTCAAGACCAGGACTTTCGACAGGCTGCGCAAGTGCGGAAAGAACTGGATTGAGGAGCTTCTGGTGGTTCTTTGGTCGCTCAGAACGACGCCAAATCGAGCCACTGGCCAGACACCTTTCGCTCTAGTCTATGGAGCAGAGGCAGTTCTCCCCACGGAACTCGTATACGGGTCACCTCGAGTGCTCGCTTATGATGAGCTTGAGCAAGAGCAGCTGCGACAAGATGACGCGCTGCTCCTTGAGGAGGACCGTCTTCAGGCTGCTGTACGAGCTGCTCGATACCAGCAAGCTTTGCGCCGCTACCATAGCCGCAAAGTTAATGCCAGAAGTTTTGAGGAAGGCGACCTTGTTCTTCGGCGCGTTCAGTCCGCCAAGAATTCCAACAAGTTGACGCCGAAGTGGGAAGGCCCTTATTGGGTGAAACGAGTCACTAGGCCTGGCGCTGTCCGCCTTGAGACCGAAGATGGCATTCCGGTGAGCAACTCCTGGAACATTGAGCATATTCGTAAGTTTTACCCGTAGGGCGCGGTAGCCGGAACCCGTTCCGGCAACCACCTTTTGTACAAGTCTTGCCGATGTTGCATGTAATCCTTTGTACAAAGCCGGGCGCAGACCCCGTGCATAAGTAAAACTCATGTGCTCCGCACATCTTGTCAATTTCATGCTTTCTATCTGATATTTGCATGCGTTATCTGACACTTTGTGCAGCACCAGCCCCCCGGTAAGCAATAACGAGCCATAAGGCTCCATATCTTTATTTTCTCTTCTTTCTCTTTCTCAAAGAAAGGAAGGTTCCCTCGCCCACAAGTTTCCCGGGGGGAAAGGAGAAGATAATGGTGTGGACCAGGCGTCGTTCAAGGGAGTTTCGCCTTACCGGGAAGCATAACGACAGAAAAGCTAAGTTGCCAAAGTTTGAGCAATCAGTTTTAAATTTTTAAGTTATTTTCCTCGAACGACCGTGCTTTGTATGGAAAACCTGTGCGCGGAGGAACCAACTCGTAGCTAGTTGCGCCCTTACTTTGTTTCGAGTCCGCTCAACAACTTAAGTGAGCTGCGACTAGTTGCGACAAGGTTTCTTGTCGGTAGCGGCACCGCCAGCAGGCTGCTGACGTCCCGCACTCAGCACTCGCGGCTAAGGTGCCTGCGCCGACAAGTTCCCTAAAAGCGTAGGGTAAAAACATACAAAGGAAGGGATCAAGTAAAGGAAATAACATAGCAATCTTCACCCAAAATAGAGTTATATTACAAGATAACTTGTAGCAGCTCTAATAGAATGTTCTCATGACATAACCAGGAGCGACAAAGAAAAAGAAAAGACGGGCGGCCCAATCTACGCGATCGCCCTCAACCCTCTTGATCTCGCTCACCTTGTCCACAATGGGTGCGACAAGGGCCCTGAGCGCCTCCAGATCAGCATCCGGCGGCAAGGACCTGAGGACATTGGTGAGGTTGAGGCCTGGGTTGCGGAAGGCCACATTCACCAGCACCTTCTGAAGAACTCCCGCGCAGATCTTGCGTGACTCGTCGGCCAGCTGCTTTGGGATCTTCTCCCGGAGTCGCTGGAGGGCCGTCGCCACACCTTTGAAGAACAGGCTGAGCTTGGCGCTGGGTTGGAGGTGCTCGTCAGAGGAGTACCCGAGATCCTCCATCCCTAGCTGCGCCAGCTCCCCGTTGATGGCGGCGGCAAGATCCACAAGACCCTCGGTCCAGTGCTCCACAGTCTCCCTGAAAGTGTCATGGGCGGCAGCAGCACTCGCCAGCAGCGCCTCGTCGGCCTTGATCTTCTCCGACAAGGCCACTTCCCGCTCCCTGGCGCCGTCCAGCGTTTGAGTCAAAGTTGCCAGCTTCAACTCGAGATCTGCATTGGAATCCTTGGCGGCGCTGAGCTCCTTGCTCCTCTCAGCGAGAAGACCCTGCAACTCACCATGAGCGGCAGCATCCTTCTCGCGCTCACGCTTGAGTGCGGCAAGCTCCTCGCCGCTCGCCCTGAGATCGGCCTCCAGCTGGGCTACCTTCGTCTCCAACTCCTTCTTGGCGGCCTCGGCAGCTGCGGCAGCATCCTTTGCCTCCTTGAGAGCCCCGCCAATTGCTTGCTCGCGCGCGGCAAGCTCCTCCTCGTGGCTGTCAAGGTTCACCTTGCGCTGCGCCAACTCTCCTTCCTGCGCAAATAGATTTTCGGTGACAAGCCGTTGCTTCTCTTCGGCTTCAGCCTTCTCGAGGAGGAAGGCTTTCCGCTCCTCGAGAAGTTGCTCCCGCTCCTCCGCCAGAGACCGGAGAGCTTCCTGCCTGAGACCCCGGAGCTCCTC
Organism: Triticum aestivum; assembly: GCF_018294505.1. Lineage (NCBI taxonomy): Eukaryota > Viridiplantae > Streptophyta > Magnoliopsida > Poales > Poaceae > Triticum > Triticum aestivum. The sequence continues at coordinate 422,551,175 of NC_057804.1, forward strand.
CGCGCCCTTCTCGATGTCCACTCCCGCTTTCGCGACAAGTGCCTCTCGAGATGCCAGCTTGGCTTGTCGGGCGCGGTAGAGCGACAAAAGCTTCCGCAGCAGCCGCTCCTCCTCAGGCTCGTCGCTACTGCTGCTTGGCGCGTCGACAAGCGCCAGCCCAGCGGAGGCGAGCACCTCTTCGTCAAAAGTTTCTCCTTCGATCGGCGCCCTGGAGCTCGACGCCCAGGGGAGCTTGATGAAGACGCCATCGCCGGCCTTCAAATAGGCGCCGGGCTGGGGCTCTTCGGAGCCTGGCGCTGCAGCAGCGGCAGAGGGATCGACGGTCGGTGTAGTGCCTGGCGCTCCTGCGGCCTCGGGGTCTTCAGTGCAATCGCCGGATTCCTCACCAGCTTCTGTGGCGGCAGCCTTGGCGGCCTCTTCGCCGGCAGCATCATCAGCGCCAACCTCTTCTTCGGTGGCAGCCGCGTCGTTGTTATTGCCGCGTGCGTTCTCCTCGCCAGCGGCCTCGGTTTCCATTGGATCCGCGGCAGATGGATCTGACGACCGAAGAGGGAAGAAAAGTCAAGCAAATATTCAAGCAGAAAATCAGAAGAAGAAGAACCCAAGGGAAGTTCTCAAACGAGAGGATTACCTGGATCTGCAGCCGCGGTCTCCGCCAATTGGGGATCGCTGGTGCTATCCCTTGCCAGAGAACTGTCCCTTGCCGGAGAATTCTCCCTTGCCGGAGAACGCTCCCTTGCCGGGGAATCCTCCCTTGGCGGCGTAGTCGAAGCAGATGGCATTTCGGGAGCGGCTTCCGGGCCCTCTTGGTGAGGCTGCTCTGCTCCTACACAAACCAACAATCAGATATTAGCAAAGAAAGAGCCACCATGCGCGCCTGACAGCAGGAAGTAAGCTATACACTTACGCTGGGGGCTGCGCTGGGGGCTGCTTTGGGGAAGAATTGCCGGGTCCGGCAAGGTGGTCTCGGGCGCGTCCTCTGCTGTCGCGGTGGGTTCGTCCTCGATGACAATCACCGGGACCTTGGCTCGCTTTGCCGCTCTCTGGGCCAGAGTCCTGAAAAGGAATGGGTTCGGAGTAAAGCAAATCAGATACAAGACAAACATCAAGAATTGAAGAACTACAAGTACATCGAAGGATCTTACTCTTCTTCCTCCTCATCGGAGCTGAGCGCGGAGAGATCGAAGTCCGGCTCGCCTCCGGTGCGACGAGGCGGAGGGGTAGGTTCCCTTGTCCGGTTGGCGGGAGTTGTGGCGGTGGACCGGGAAGACGCCGCTCCAGTTGCCGCAGCGGCGTGAGGTGCTCCCGCGGCAACAGTGCTTGCCGCGGTCGAGCGCGTCGCACGGTGCGGCGGCTGTCGACCCGTCTGCCGCCCCGCTACGTCCCCGGCCTTGCGGAGACGCCTTCTTGGTGGAGCTGGGGGCTCCACTTGCGGCGAGCTGGCTGAAGGTGGAGATGAGGAGGAGCCGATCTGCAACGGGTCGCCCGAGCCCACTCAGATTCAGGCCTGACAAGCTCTTCCTCGCCGACAAGCTCCTCTCGCTCGGCAAGGCTTGCCGCCTCTGCTGCCTCTGCCTCCTCCATAGTGAACCCAAACTCGCCCGCGGCAGCTGCTGCTGCCGCCTCTCCCAGCCTAGTGGCGATGCGCTGCATCTCCGCATCGGTGGTGTCGCGGGTGAGGCTCTTCTGCTCGTCGGGGCGGACCGGCACTTCAACCAGGCTGTCGAAGAACTCCTGCACGACTTCGTCTGCGGGCTCTTGCCAAGTTGGAACAATCCCGTGCGAGTCGCACAGCGGCATCATTGCACGGATGCGGTCGAGCGAGGAATTATTGCACAACGGAACAACACTCCTCGGCAACATGAAGGGATGTTGGGGATCGCGCTTGAACAGCTCCAGAAGCATCGCGTCCAGCTCCAAGACAGTGAAGTTGAAGTTGAGACCCCGGGCGCAGCCTCATGATATCCGCCGAGTTCTGGAACTCCCAAGCGGGTCTCCTCCTCTCCTGAAGGGGGGAGCGGCGGAGATTTCTGAGACTGGAGTAGCAACCGGCGAAGATGGGCCAACTGCCCCTGTTTCCCCTGCTTATAAAGAGGGAGGGGGCGGACGTTTCGCCCTTCCGAATAAAGAAACCACCCACGATCTCTCCCATGACGCCGCACTCGACGCGTGCCATTGGGGAGGGCGTGGTGGATGCGGAGTAAGATTCAGCGTAACCCAGGCCGCGTGTGCCCGTGCCCTGTTTTGGGCCTGGCCCAACAGCGCTCGGCACCGTGTGTGGCCCAGGCCCGGGGGCTCCTGTCGGTGTACTAGAGTAGGGGTACCCTAGTATCCCGAACTTGTGCACGGGCAGTTGCGGCACCCCGCGGCAAGGCTTGCCGGGCGACCGCCAAGGTCCTCCGTGGTTCCCTTGGAGCCATTCAAGAACAAAGTATTCAAGCCAAGGAGACAAGGCCCCGGCAAGAGGAGCTTGCCGGGAAGGCCAACCAAGGCATCTCAAGGAACTTGCCGCGACGCGCCACGCGTCCCAGCAAGGCCTGGTGAGCGACAAGCTTCCGGGCGCGACAGGACAACGACCGCGGCAAGGCGCTTGCCGTGGCAAGTAACCACCCTGTACCCGTGCTCCAGCACATCCACCAACGTGTCGCCCTGGGGCTTTTCCAGGTGCACGTGGCAGGAGGCTGTGCAGCCAGCGGTGCGCGGTGGCATGCGACGCTGACAAGATCGCCATCATGGTGAACGGTGGCGCCCCTGACGGTCCCTTTCCGCACTGTTTAGGCGACGCAGACGGGCATTTAATGCCTTTGTCCCCTGCCGTCAGGGTTAGGTAGGATACACTGTACGGGTAGTTGTACCAACCGCAACTCCTTTTACGTTTTTACCCTCGTCTACGTTGCCACCTGTCGGTGACCCCTTGAGCATATAAAAGGAGGCCCACGCGCAACGTAGAAGGGGTTCGAAGGTTCGGAAGCCAGAGAACACTCAGGCTCGGTCTCGTTAGCGGCTCATGTGTATAGTAGCACTCGAGCGCTCCCGAGCAAGAACTCAATACAATCAGACAGGCAGCAGTAGGAGTGTTATCTCTCCGGAGAGATCCGAAGCTGGGTAAACTGCTCGTGTGTTTCGCCTCGATCCGCTCTTCGTGCGATCTCTGCCCCCCGCCGAACCAAAAGGGGCTCGGTCCGCCGGTCCCATAGGTGTTCGTGGATCAGTTTCCCCGACACTATCCTTCAGGATCAAAAGATTCTCCAGTCCGCGAATGACGCTCCGGAGGAAGGTGATGTGCTCTTGACGCAGAATATTTTCACGAGTGAGATATTTATTTTGCACACGAACTGTTTCAATGATCCAAGAGGCTTCAATCTCAGTGGGGGTAAGATGAGCATTGTAAGGTTTAAGGATATATTCTCTTCCTCCTCGGCAGGAAGTGCTTGCTCGATCACCTGCGTTTGATCTCCGGTAGACTCCATGCCCTTGTCCTCCTTGGAGGCTCCAACGGGCTCTTCCCTCTTCAGCTCGATCTTCATCAACCAAGCATCCTCTTGCGCATTGTTAGAGGAGGAAGAAGACATGATGCCTGGCTTAACATATCTGACAGAAAACAGCAAGAAAAGAAAACATGAGATTTCTCTGTGATATGGAGGTCAATAGGTTCGGAGGGTGTATAAAGATTTTTTATCTTGGGAAACAGAGTCTAGAAGGTACCCGAGGTGGGCACAACCCACCTGGGCGCGCCTGGCATGCCAGGCGCGCCCTAGTGTCTTGTGCCCACCAGGGTCACCTTCCTGGTAGTTTCTTATTTTCCTAATTATCTAAATATTCCAAAACAGACAAAAATATTTTTGCGGATTTTCTGAGTTCGTTACTTACCGTATCACGTACCTCCTCTTTTTCACGATTCTGGAGTGTTCTGGAAGGTTTCTTTTATGTGTTCTTCCGGTGTCATAGTTTGGATCATATTACTTTCAACATTAATGGGCGTACCTGAGATATATTGTTTTATTCATTGCCCATTAACAACCTTCGGGTTAGTACCTTCGGCATTATTTGTCTTGATAGCTCCAGAACGATAAACCTCCTCGATAACATACGGTCCTTCCCATTTGGAGAGGAGTTTTCCTGCAAAGAATCTGAAACAAGAGTTGTACAAAAGAACATATTCTCCAACTTTGAACTCACGCTTTTGGATTCTTTTGTCATGCCATCTTTTAACTTTTTCTTTGAATAACTTTGCATTTTCATAAGCTTGGGTTCTCCATTGATCTAGTGAGCTGATATCAAATAACCTCTTTTCACCAGCATGTTTGAAATCATAGTTGAGTTCTATAATTGCCCAATATGCTTTATGTTCTAACTCAAGAGGCAAATTACAAGCTTTTCCATAAACCATTTTATAAGGAGACATACCCATAGGATTTTTACATGCTGTCCTATAAGCCCAAAGTGCATCATCTAATATCTTAGACCAATTCTTCCGGGACCTATTGACAGTCTTTTATAAAATGAATTTTATTTCTATATTGCTAAGTTCAACTTGACCACTAGACTGAGGATGATAGGGTGATGCAATTCTATGGTTAACATCATACTTGGCAAGCATTTTACAGAAAGCACCATGAATAAAGTGTGAACCACCATCAGTCAATAAATATCTAGGGACTCTAAACCTTGGGAAAATAACTTCCTTAAGCATTTTAATAGAGGTGTTGTGATCGGCACTACTAGTTGGAATAGCTTCTACCCACTTATTAACATAATCAACAGCAACCAAAATATGAGTATACCCATTAGAGGAAGGAAAAGGTCCCATGAAATCAAATCCCCAAATATCAAATTGTTCAACAACAGGTGAATAATTCAAAGGCATTTCTTGACGCTTACCGATATTACCTATTCTTTGACATTCATCACAAGATAATACAAACTTACGGGCATCCTTGGAGAGAGTAGGCCAATAAAACCTAGACTGTAATACCTTATGAGCAGTTCTGTCTCCCGCATGATGTCCTCAATAAGCTTCGGAGTGACATTTCTGTAGGATTTGTTCCTGTTCATGCTCAGGTACACGACGTCTAATAATAACATCTACTCCTTCTTTATAAAGATGTGGGTCATCCCAAAAGTAACGTCTTAAATCACAGAAGAAGTTTTTCTTTTGTTGGTATGTAAAAGTAGGTGGTATGTATTTAGCAACAATATAGTTAGCATAGTCAGCATACCAAGGTGTACTATTAGAAACATTTAGTGCAGCTAACTGTTCATCAGGAAAGCTATCATTAATAGGTTGTGGGTCATCGAGAATATTTTCAAGTGTAGACAAGTTATCAGCTACGGGGTTCTGCGCTCCTTTTCTATCAGTGATATGCAAATCAAACTCTTGTAGTAGAAGAACCCACCTAATGAGTCAAGGTTTAGTATCTTTCTTTTCCATAAGGTATTTTATAGCAGTATGATCGGTGTGAACAATCACTTTGGAATCAACAATGTAGGATCTAAATTTATCACAAGCAAACACCACTGCTAAGAATTCTTTTTTAGTGGTAGCATAATTTCGTTGAGCATTGTCTAAAGTTTTGCTAGCATAGTGGATAACATTTAGTTTCTTATCAACTCTTTGTCCTAGAACAACACCAACACCATAATCACTAGCATCACACATAATTTCAAAAGGCAAGTTCCAATCCGGTGGTTGTACAATAGGTGCAGAAATTATGGCTCTCTTGAGTGTTTTAAAGGCTTCTAAACAATCATCATCAAAAACAAAAGGAATATCCTTTTGCAAAAGATTTGTAAGAGGCGTAGAAATTTTAGAGAAGTCCTTAATGAACCTCCTATAAAAACCGGCATGACCAAGGAAACCTCTTATACCTTTAATGTCCTTGGGACATGGCATCTTTTCAATAGCATCAACTTTAGCTTTATCAAATTCAATAACTCTTTCAGAAATTTTATGCCCCAAGACAATGCCTTCATTAACCATAAAGTGGCACTTCTCCCAATTCAAGACAAGATTAGTACCTTCACATCTCTGCAAAACTCGATCAAGATTGCTTAAACAACCATCAAAAGACTTCCCATAAACAGAAAAGTCATCCATGAAAACCTTAACAATCTTTTCACAAAAATCAGAGAATATAACAATCATACATCTTTGAAAGGTAGAAGGTGCATTACATAGACTAAAAGGCATACGTCTATAAGCATAAGTTCCAAAAGGACAAGTAAAAGTGGTCTTTTCTTGATCAGGTTGAGAAACAGGTATTTGTGAAAAACCAGAATATCCATCAAGTAAGCAAAAATGTGTGTGCTTAGATAATCTTTCTATCATTTGATCAATAAAGGGGAGAGGGTAATGATCTTTTCTAGTTGCTTTGTTTAATTTTCTAAAATCAATTACCATTCTATAGCCTGTGACAATTCTTTGTGGAATAAGTTCATTCTTATGATTAGGAACAACAGTAATACCTCCCTTCTTAGGGACACAATGAATAGGACTTACCCATCTACTATCAGCTATAGGATAGATTATACCTGCTTCCAGAAGTTTCAATATTTCTATTCTTACCATTTCTTTTATCTTCGGATTTAACTGACGTTGGTGATCAACAACGGGTTTAGCATCGGGTTCCATATTAATCTTGTGCTGGCATAGAGTGGGACTAATGCTCTTAAGATCATCAAGAGTATATCCAATAGCAGCTCGGTGCTTCCTTAGAGCTTTCAATAATCTTTCCTCTTCATATTTTGAAAGGTTAGAACTAATAATAACAAGACATATCTTTTTCTCATCATGATAAGCATATTTCAAAGTGTCTGGCAATTGTTTTAATTCGAACACAAGATCACCTTTAGGTGGAGGAGGAACTCCTAGAGTTCCAATAGGCAGATTGTTTTTAAGCAAAGGTTGCTGTTCGAACAAGATTCAATCTATTTCATTTCTTTCACGCATATGCAAATCATTTTTATGGTCTAGCAAATATTGTTCTAAAGGATTAGTAGGAGGTACAACAATAGAAGCAAGACCAATAATTTCATCCTTACTAGGCAAATATTTCTTATGAGGTTTTCTATTAAACTTAGAAAAATTAAACTCATGAGATTCATTACCAAAGCTGACAATGACAGTTTGTTTCTCACAATCTATTTTAGCATTAACGGTGTTCAAGAAAGGTATACCAAAGATAATGGGACAAAAGTCATCTTGTGGGGAACCGAGAACAAGGAAATCAGTAGGGTATTTTATTTTCCCACACAAGACTTCAACATCTTTAACAATCCCAATTGGTGATATAGTATCTCTATTAACAAGCTTGATAGTAAGATAAGTGGTTTTTAGCAAGGTAATGTCTGCAAGTGTTGAAATTGTAAGTAATAGAGTATTTTGATAGCAAGATAATGTGTAATGAGCAAGTAATGGTAGTAGTAACAAAAGTGCAGCAAGGTAGCCCAATCCTTTTGAGGCAAAGGACATGCCAAAACGGTCTCTTATGATAAGCAAAGTGTTTTTGAGGGTACACGGGAATTTCATCTAGTCACTTTCATCATGTTGATTCGATTCGTGTTCGCTACTTTGGTAATTTGGTATGTGCGTGGACCGGTGCTTAGGTGTTGTTCTTACTTGAACAAACCTTCTACTTATGATTAACCCCCTCGCAAGCATCCGCAACTACGAGAAAAGTATTAAGAATAAATTCTAACCATAGCATTAAACTTTTGGATCCAACCGATCCCTTATGGAATAGCGCATAAACTAGGGCTTAAGTTTCTGTCACTCTCGCAACCCATCATCTAATAACTACTCCACAATGCATTCCCTTAGGCCCACATATGGTGAAGTGTCATGTAGTTTACGTTCACATGACACCACTAAGGGAATCACAACATAGATATCATCAAAATATCGAACACATATCAAGTTCACATGATTACTTGCAACATGATTTCTCTCGTGACCTCAAGAACAAAAGTAACTACTCACAAATGATAATCATGCTCAAGATCAGAGGGGTATTAAATAGCATAATGGATCTGAACATATAATATTCCACCAAATAAACCATACAGTAATCAACTACATGATGTAATCAACACTACTAGTCACCCACAAGCACCAATCTATAGTTCCGGTACAAAGATTGAACACAAGGGATGAACTAGGGTTTGAGAGGAGATGGTTCTGTTGAAGATGTTGATGGAGATTGCCCTCCCCAAGATGGGAGAGTTGTTGGTGATGATGATGACGATGGTTTCCCCTCCGAGAGCGAAGTTCCCCTGGCGGAATCGCTCCATTGAAGGGCAAAAGTGCTCCTGCCCAGGTTCCGCCTCGAGATGGTGGCGCTTCATCCCGAAAGTCCCTCCCTTATTTTTTCTAGGTCAAAATGACTTATGTACCAGAAGAGGGGCACCGGAGGTGGGCCGAGGTTAGCATAACCCACCAGGGCGCGCCTGGGCTCCCTGGCATGCCCAGGTGGGTTGTGCCCACTTGGTGGGGCCCCTCTAGTACTTATTGGCTCCAATAATTCTCATTTATTCCATAAAAATCCTTGTGAAGTTTCAGCTCATTTGGAGTTGTGCATAATAGGTAGCCTGACATAGCTTTTTTAGGCCCACATTTCCAGCTGTCGGAATTCCCCCCCTTTGTGTGTACCTTGCATATTTTGAGAGAAAAGGCATTAGAATTACTCCAAAAAAGCTTTATTATGCAATAAAACAACATAAATTATAGTAGGTAAACATGAGGCAAAATATACGTATCAAAATGATATTTCTTTTTCTGATGCTGAGACACAACCTGGTGATGAACATGAACCTAGTGCTAATGTTAATGATGATGTTCATGTTGATGTTCAACTTAGTAATGATAATGATGCGGAGGTAGAACGTGTTGTTGATCTTGATAACCCACAATCTAAGAATCAACGTTATGATAAGAGAGACTTCGTTGCTAGGAAACATGGTACATAAAGAGAACCATGGGTTCAGAAACCCATGCCCTTTTCTCCTAACCATCCAAGAAAAAGGAGGATGAGGATTTTGAGCTCTTTGTTGAAATTCTTAGACCTGTCTTTTTGCGTATGCGTTTGACTGGTATTCTATAAATGTCTCCTTATGCTAAGTATAAGAAATATATTGTTACAAATAAAAGAAAGATATCGGAGGCTGGAATTTCCACCATGCTTACTAATTATACTTTTAAGGGTGAAATACCAAGGAAACTTGGAGATCCAGGAATAACACTATACCGTGCTCTGTTAAAAGAAACTATGATAAAACAACTATATGTGAACTTGGAGCCGGTGTTAGTGTGATGCCTTTCTCTTTATATCGTAGACTTGAATTAAATAAGTTGACACCTACTGGAATATCTTTGCAAATGGTTGATAAATCAACTGCTATACCCATCGGTATTTATGAGGATGTACGTGTCGTAGTTGCAAATGTTACTGTCTTAACAGACTTTGTTATTCTTGATATTCCTGAGGACGACAATATGTCGATCATCCTTGGTAGACCTTTTTTGAATACTGCAGGGGCTGTTATTTATTGCAACAAGGGAATGTCACTTTTCATGTTAATGGTAATGAGCATACGGTACACTTTCCAAGGAAACAACCTCAAGTGAATAGTATCAATTCTGTTGGAAAAATTTCAACAATCACTATTGGAGGTTTTGAATTCCCTCTTCCTACTAGAAAAAAGAATATGATATTCCTATTGTTGGGGACATGCATATCCCTGTTGAGGTAACCTAGTGTTATTCAAAAATTCTCCTGTTTCATGTCATTCGAAAGAAGTTTGTTAATAAGACTTGATCAACCTTGTTAATGGATTCATTTTGATGGGCATGAGATGGACGAATTTAGAAAACACAACTTTCTATACCCACTTTTTACTTTATGTTATTTAGAATAAATAAAGCAAAAATTGTATTATTTGTCTGTTTTCTGAATTATTCGTGCAATAAAAAATGTCCCAAAAAAAGTTCTCCAAATGCCCTAAAAATTTGGTATGATTTTTTAAAGAATATTTAAGAACTTTTGGCACTCAGAACACACCAGGGGGCTGCACCAATGGGCCAAAGGCCTGGGGGCGCGCCCACCCGCCTGGGCGCGCCCTAGTGGCTTGTGGGTCCCACATGGGTCCCCCTCACTTATTCCAGTACCCATCCACTTCATTTCCTCCAGAAAAAAATCATCTCGTTGCTCAAACCCATGTTCTTGCTCATCTTGCTGCCATTTTTGATCTCCTTGTGCAAAGCTCCATTTGCAAAACTGTTTTGGGTGATTGTTCTTCGGTATGTGACTCCTCCAATGGTCCAATTAGTTTTTGTTCTCGTGCTTTACATATCGCAATTTTTCCCTGCTGTGGTGACCTTGTTCTTGAGCTTGCATGTCAAATTTATATGGTCCCGCTGTGGTGACCTTGTTCCCAAATACTTCATAGAAGATTTTGAACACAAGTATAGTGTCCGACTCTGCAATATCGGTGGGATGCAATCTCGGTGGCCTTCATCTCCGCCCAGTATGTCTTGACACGGGCAAGAGCCATCTGCGCACCCTCTATGCATGTCGACCTCCTCATTGCGTTGATATGCGGCACCGCACCAAGGAACTGCTGCACCAAGCCAAAATAACTCTTCGGCTCGGGCCTTCTCGGCCACAAAAGACTCACGAAATCCTTCATGGCTAGTCCGGATAACCTATTCAGCTCCGCCCTTTCGGCCAAGCAATCGGTTAATGGAAGTGGGCGCTCTGGATTATGGAACTGCGACCAAAAAACCTTTTCCATTTCGTGATCCTTTTGATCTCGGAAGTGTTCGGCCGCGTCCGCGACACTTGCCGCCAAGTCCAGATAAGCATCCTCCGAACTCCACAGCCGGTCCAATTGAGCACATTTAGGATCCACGAATTTCCTCCGCAGCAGAAAGGGCTTTCCAGCCGCGATATCTCCGGCCTGACGCAGCTCCTCCTTCATAGCTCTCATCGCAGAGCGAGCATCCTTGGCCTCGGTAGTGGCCTTCTTCAGGTCCTCTTGCACCGCTCGATCTTCTTTTTCAAGAAGCTTACAACGGTCGGCAGCATTCTTCATCTTCACGGCCATCTCAGCCACTTCCTTCTTGCTTCGGCAGTGAGCAGCCTGTTCGGCTTTTAGCTCTTCGGCCGCCTTTAAGGCAGCCGCATCACTCTTTCTGGCCTGTTCCTTGGCCCGGGCGAGCTCCGCCCGCAGGTTCTCCATGGCAGTGGCACCATCTGCATCAAGCATACATGTTGTAAGGCACGGGCATCAAGCTCCCCTACCAGGTGTCCACGGAGAAATTGCATACCTTGCGACTCGTCAAGTCGCTTATTGACAAGCGCGATGTCGGCATCCGCCATGTCAAGTTGCCGCTTTAGTTCGGCAAATTCCTCAGTCCGGCTAGCCACCGGACCCTTCACCACCTACATAGGAAGGGCGACACATTATACCTGGGATTATGATCCTCGGCGCTCTGTCCTTTTTGACAACACACCGAGCCTCAGGGGCTACTATGTACACAGGGCGCATATTATATGCAGAACTGTCACAGGGTACATCATTTTGCATACCTCAAAGCATGTCAGTAAACTTCCGACGGCTTCGTGTAATCCGCTTTTAGCGGATGAGATCCTTTCAATCACCGCACCCATTAACGCACGGTGACCTTCTGAGATAGACGCTCGCCCGAGCGGATCCTTCAGCTCCTCTGACCGTACACTAGGTGGTGCCGGACTTCTCCGATGGCCTTTTTCAAAGGCCGAACACGGAGGGCTTTGAGGGGACATGCGACTGCCTTCTGGCCCCGCCGGACTCGGAGAAACCCTCCACGACGACACCTCAGGGTCGCCCGCCTCGCAAGGCGGTACGGCAGGGGGAGGCGTTTCGCTCTCTATCATCTCCGGACGAAGATCCCCCGAAGATGAGCTCTGCTGAGAAGGGCTAAGATCCGAACTACAAGGTAAAATTGCGGTCATCTCCTAGGGCTGGGATATCCTTTGTTTTAAAATAAACTCCCCTTTTTACTTACGACTCGGTAGAGGGCTGATCCCCTCGGGGGCATAATGCGGCCGAGGCATCTCTCGGCGCAGGACCCTCTGGCGAAGATCTCTTTCCCCGCTTTGAGACCAAGGTCTCCGGGTCTTCAGAGGCGTTCTTCTTCTTCCCTTGGATGGAGGGATTCTCGATCCCTCCTCTCCCGACGGCCTCCTTCGCGGAGGCGGTAGCTTCCTTGTTCCCCCCTTCACCCTCTTTTGAAGGCACAACCTCCAGCATCCTGGTTAACATGGGATCTGGCGTGGTCTCAGGGAGGGGGGCCAGACACCTGATGAATTTTGCTTTCGCTATCCACTCCTGTTCAAGGAACAACTCTTTTAAAGGGCAATTTCGTAATAAATACGGGATAGTGCATTCGGATATAGGGCTACTTACTTGAGCATCTGGGCGATTGCAGCTCAGGCCCGTGTCCTCGGTCAAATCCGGACACCTCGCTTGTGATCCGAAGAGAAGCTTGTACACCTCCACAGGCGTCACGCCCATGAAATGTTGGAGAGCTCATGGTCCCTTCGGGTTAAATTCCCACAGGCGGAGGGGGCGATGTTTGCAGGGCAGGACGCGACGAATCAGCATGACCTGCGCTACTACAACCAGGGTGATCTCTCTCTCTAGGAGGTCTCGAATGCGGCCCTGCAACAAGGGCACGTCCTTGGACGGCCCCCAGTCAAGTCCTTTATTGACCCATGACGCCAGCCGCGGTGGAGGACCCGAGCGAAAGGCAGGTGGCGCCACCCATTTGGTGCCCCTGGGAACTGTGATATAAAACCACTCTTGTTGCCATAAGCCGAGCTCCTCTTGAAAAGAGCCCTCGGGCCACGGAGCATCAGCATTCTTGCTTATAACAGCCCCTCCGCACTCTGCCTGCTGCCCCTTGATCATCTTCGGCTCCACCTTGAAGGTTTTGAGCCACAATCCGAAGTGAGGGGTAATGTGGAGGAGGGCTTCGTATACGACAATGAACGATGAGATGTGGAGGATGGACTCCGGATCCAAGTCGTGAAATTCCAACCCATAATAAAACATGAGCCCCCTCATGAAGGGGTCAGTCGGGAAGCCTAGCCCCCGAAGAAAGTGAGACGCGAACACCATGCTTTCGCCAGGCTTGGGAGTGGGAATAACCTTCCCTTGGGCAGGTAGCCTATGCGAAATTTCGCCAGTTAGATACCTGGAATCTCTTCATTTTAGCACATCTTCCTCCGTAACGGAGGAAGGCATCCACCGGCCTTGCAGGTTGGAGCCAGACATCATCAAAGGTCCGAAGCGCCTGAATCTGGAGCTTTGGGTGTTGGAACTCGAGGCGAGGGGCGGATTCGATTGAGATTGAAAGAAAGGAGCGGGGCCTTGGTCTCTTTATAAAGAGGTTGAATACCAAGAGCCTTTCCCGTGACCGTTCGGGACTCACCCTCGATAGAGGGGGCGTGCCAATGGACACGATTGGGTTACCCACGCCCATATTGATGAGAATCCCGGAATAAGGGAACACGATCTCTGCTTTGACAAGACGTGCCAAGGAAACCGCCTCGCTAAACGCGCTGAGGTAGGACAATAAAATGATACAAATGAAGGCTTGGCCGCGGCATGATGTCGCGCTACGGAATACATCAGCAGATTAGATTCATCCAAATGTTATTCTCTCTACGGTGGTATGTGGAACCCGCCTTGCAATGCGGAAGACAATATGCGCACCGGACTCGTCGTCATTGAAGCCTGGTTCAGGGGCTACTGAGGGAGTCCTAGATTAGGGGGGTGTCCGGATAGCCGAACTATCACCTTTGGCCGGACTCCTGGACTATGAAGACACAAGATTGAAGACTTCGTCCCGTGTCCGGAGGGGACTTTCCTTGGTGTGGAAGGCAAGCTTGGCGATACGGATATGTAGATCTCCTACCATTGTAACTGACTCTGTGTAACCCTAACCCTCTTCGGTGCCTATATAAACCAGAGGGTTTTAGTCCGTAGGACGAACAACAATCATACCATAGGCTAGCTTCTAGGGTTTAGCCTCTCTGATCTCGTGGTAGATCTACTCTTGTACTACCCATATCATCAATATTAATCAAGCAGGAGTAGGTTTTACCTCCATCGAGAGGGCCCGAACCTGGGTAAAAACATCGTGTTCCTTGTCTCCTGTTACCATCCGCCTAGACGCATAGTTCGGGACCCCCTACCCGAGATCCGCCGGTTTTGACACCGACACTCGCGATTCGTGAACCCGATTTAGGACAACCGAGGGAGGCTCAAGTGTGGCCTTGTGAATGGCCATTGGATGAATTCATGGTTCATGCTGGTTCCAAGGAGGAATTTGATGCATACAAACAAAACACTGACTTTCAAGACTTTGTTACAGATAAGTGCAGGCAATACTATCACCTCACCGAGTCCTCTGTGTGGAGGTTTGAAGTTACATCCAAGCATAACACGCATTCTGTTTTGTTTGATCTTTATGATAAATCATATACCATGGACCTAGAAAGTTTTAATGATGCATGCAAAATCCCACAATGGGGCATTCATAGTGAGCCTCGCAAAACTGAATATAATGATTTCCTTGCTAGCATCACTGTGGGAGAAACTAGAAATATTACACATGCCACCATAGGGAGCATTCACTTTCCTGCCATATATTATTTTGTTCTCTTCGTAGGTAGACACATTAATGGTAAACATGATCATAGCCACCTTTGCACATCAGATCTTAGTGTCCTCAAGTGTGCGGTAATGGGTGATAAATGATATAACTTGGGGGCTATTATTGTGATGAGGTTACATCTTAATGCTAAGGATGGAGATTTGTTTGGAGGGATTTATGCCACCCGTTAGCTAATTATGTTGGGGTACCAATAAGGGAGAATGGCATTGAGTTACCAACCGCTTTTTTGATTATAATGCTATGGTGCGCTACCAGTTTCTTTGAGAGGAAGGAACAGTCCCTCCTGTACCGACTGATCTTTGACAGGCAACGTGCTATCCATATTACCCTTCCTCCTCCTGCCTTCTTTAACTTTCAAGTAAACCAGGGATAGTTTATAACCACAGAGGAGGCGAATGAGTATGAGAGAGAGGTGGAGGCCGCTCGCCTCCATGCTGCAACCCTTCAGGCAGTAGCTGCGGCATGCCAATACAACCCCGACTACAACTTTGGATACCCGCCAGCCCAGCCATGGCCATAGACCAAGTTAGGCTAAAAGCCTAAGCTTGGGGGTGTACGTATTTCTCACTGACATTACATTCATGTTCGCACACTCATTTCAGTTATCGGTGTTCATACTTTTTCATTGAATCATCCATGCTAGTTTATTTTTCTCGTTTTCTTCTTGTGTGTTTAATTTTTTTTGAGAAAATTCAAAAAAAAAAATTAGTTCTAGCTAATTTTCAGTTTTAATTTTCAGTTTATTTATTATTAGTATTAAAAGAAAACCCCAAAAGAATTCTCGTTCTTCTTTTGCTTGTTGGGAGCTTTCCCGTGTAAATAGTTTTTCTTGTTCTTGTTTTTCTTTGTTCAGAAAAACCAGAACTACAAAAACATTTGAGTGTGTTTCTTTGAAATCCCTTTTCCTTTCTTTGGGTCGTAAGGAGAAGATCACGATGAAAATGTTGAGTGGCTCTCATATGCGTTATTGTTGATCTCACAAAGAGCCCATATTACCTTGTCTTCTCCTTTGAATAAATGTTTGCAGATTCCATCTTAGTCCCATGCACGTGCACTATTATTATTATTCACGCCGTTCGGTCGTGCAAGTGAAAGGCAATAATGACGATATATGATGAAATAATTGAGATGGAGAAACGCTGCTACGAACTTGACCTATTTTGTTTTTGTAAATATGATTAGTTCATTGTTCTTGATTCAGCCCATTATGAATGAAACATGTTTGCAATGGCAATTAGAGATTATAGTTACTCATGCCATGCTTAATTATCTAGGAGTTTATAATGGTTTACCTTGCGTGCCAACATGCTTTTAAAATGGTTGTGATGTAGTATGCTAGGATGGTATCCTCCTTTGAATGATTTAAGTGGCTTGACTTGGCACATGTTCACACATGTAGTTGAAACAAAAACAACATAGCCTCCATGATATTTATGATCATGGTGATTTATATCCTACTCATGCTTGCACTCAATGTTGGTTAATCTAAATGCATGTTTATGATCGTTGTCACTCTCTAGTTAGTCGTTCCTCAATCTTTTGCTAGCCTTCACTTGTACTAAGCAGGAATAGTGCTTGTGCATCCACTTCCATAAACCCAAAGTTGTTCCATATGAGTCCACCATACCTACCTATATGCGGTATTTACTTGCCGTTCCAAGTAAAATTGCATGTGCCAAACTCTAAATCTTCAAATGATAATATGTTTTGTATGCCTGAATCGCTCATGTAGTGACTAGGGGATGTCAGTGTCTTCCATGCTAGGTGGGTTATTCTCACGATGAGTGTTTATTCACTAGTCATTCATGAGAAAGTGGCCGGTAATCAGTATGTCCAGTTCCATGCCCGAAATCAAATCAAAATATAACTTCAAACAAAACTCCCCCAGGACTGTTGTTGGTATGGACGATACCCGTTTTTTCGGACCAGCCGTGGAGTGTACTTGTTGGTGGAGGGGGTGTAAAAACTTTACCATTCTGTTTGGGAACCGCCTACAATGTATTTAGCATGGAAGATAGTGAGATCTCTTGGTTTTTATGTTGACAATGAAAGCATACCGTTCAAAATTATATTCATCTCTGTTTTAAAGCTCGAGCCCCGGCACCTATGCAAATCCCTGCTTCCCTCTGTGAAGGGCCTATCTATTTACTTTTGCTGCTAAGTCATCATCCTCTTATGAAAAACACCAGTTAGAGAGCACCACTATCATTTTTATACTTTGCTATTAATTGATATCAAGTATGAGTGTGACTGGATCTCTTTTACCATTAATTACAATATCTAGTTAGTCCTTGATCTTCAGGGGTGCTCTGCATTTATGTTTTGCGGTCTCAGAAAGGGCTAGCGAGATGCCATTTTTGTCATATTATATCATGATTGTTTTGAAAAGGTGTTGTCATCCGAGATTCATTATTATTGCTCGCTAGTTGATTATGCCATTGATATGAGTAAATGTGAGAACTGAATGTTATTGTGAATATGGTTAGTTCATATCTTTGCTGAAAACCTGAATGTTGGCTATACATATTTGCAACAACAAGATCAAACAGAGTTTGTAAAAGTTTTTCTTTATCACTTTCAGTTTATCAACTGAATTGCTTGAGGACAAGCAATGGGTTGAGCTTGGGGGAGTCTATACGTCTCCATCGTATCTAATATGTCTCCAACGTATCTAGAGTATTATCTGTTTTGGATGTTTTATATGCATTAATGTGTTATTTCATATTATTTATGGGACTAACCTATTAACCAAGAGCCCAGTGCTAGTTTCAGTTTTTTCCTTGTTTTTGAGCCACGCAGAAAAGGAATACCAAACGGAGTCTAAACGGAATAAAAACGTCGCGATGATTTTTCTTGGACTAGAAGACACCCAGGAGACTTGGAGTGCAAGTCAGAAGATCCACGAGGCGACCACAAGGATGGAGGGCACACCTAGGGGGGTAGGGTGTGCCCCCTACCTTGTGGGCCCCTCGGTGTCCCCCTGACCTATATCTCCCCCCTATATATTCAATATATTCCCAAACCACCAAAGGCATCCACGAAAACACTTTTCCACCGCCGCAACCTTCTGTTCCCGTGAGATCCCATCTAGGGGCCTTTTCTGGCATCCTGCCAGAGGGGGATTCAATCACGGAGGGCTTCTAAATCAACTCTATTGCCCTTCCGATGAAGCATGAGTAGTTTACACAAACCCACGGGTCCATATCTAGTAGCTAGATGGCTTCTTCTCTCTCTTTTATTCTCAATACCATGTTTTGCTCGATGTTCTTGGAGACCTATCCGATGTAATCTTCTTTTGCGGTGTGTTTGTCGAGATCAGATGAATTGTGGACTTATGATCTGTTTATGTAGGAATATTATTTGAATCTCCTCTGAATTCTTATATGGATGATTTTATATCTTTGTAGTTCTCTTCGAACTATCAGTTTAGTTTGGCTAACTAGATTAGTTTTTCTTGCAATGGGAGAAGTGCTTAGCTTTGGGTTCAATCATGCAGTGTCCTTTCCCAGTGACAGTAGGGTCGACAAGGCACGTATTGTATTGTTGCCATCGACGATAAAAAGATGGGGTTTACATCATATTGCTTGAGTTTATTCCTCTACATCATGTTATCTTACTTAAAGCGTTACTCTGTTCTTCATGAAGTTAATACTCTAGATGCAGGAAGGAGTCGGTCAATGTGTGGAGTAATAGTAGTAGATGCAGGCAGGAGTCAGTCTACTTCACATGGACGTGATGCCTATATTTCATAATCATTGCCTTGGATATCGTCATAACTTTGCGTTGTTCTATCAATTGCTCGACGGTAATTTGTTCACCCACCGTATTATTTGCTTTCTTGAGAGAAGCCTCTAGTGAAACCTATGGCCCCCGGGTCTATTTTCCATCATATTAGTTTCCAATCTACTATTTTCCATCATATTAGTTTTCGATCTACTATTTTGCAATATTTTACTTTCAGATCTATAAACCAAAAAACCCAAAAATATTTTACCTTTTGTTTATCTATCTCTATTAGATCTTAGTTTTGTAAGTGACCATGAGGGATTGACGTACCCTTTATCGCGTTGGGTGCAAGTTGTTTGATTGTTTCTGCAGGTATTGGTGGCTTGTGTGTTGTCTCCTACTGGATTGATACCTTGTTTATGTAACTGAGGGAAATGCTTATCTCTACTTTGCTGCATCACCCTTTCCTCTTCAAGGGAAAAACCAACGCAAGCTCAAGAAGTAGCAGGAAGAATTTCTAGCACCGTTGCCGGGGAGATCTACACCAAGTCAAGACATACCAATTACCCATCATAAAACTCTCATCTCTTGCATTACATTATTCACCATTTGCCTCTTGTTTTCCTCTCCCCCACTTCTAAAATGATTTTCGAAAGGTTCGCCCCTTTTCTTCGCCCTTCTTACGTTCATCTCCTTTGTTGCCTTTCGCTCTCCGTTTGTTGGTGTGCTTGCCTGCCTTCATGGCTCAACCAAAGAATGTTGATCCCTACTATAGGAGGTTGGAAGAAATTGAAAATAATGTTAGGAGCTTCATGTCTTTACAATTTGAGAATAATAGTTCCTTTAGAAACGAGCTTAAGGAGTAGAAAAGATTTATGGAATACATGAATAAAGAGCTTGATGATATGTCTAAGGAATTTTATGGTTTGAAATATCAATTTGTTCACCATGAAAATTTAGTAGGCCAAATTTTCGATTAACAAGCTACTTTAGTAAATAAGATGGCTGCTAAACCGGAGTCTAAAAATGATGATGAAGATCTTAAAGTGATTGATGTGACTCCTATTGAATCTTTGTTTTCCAATATAAATATTGATAAAGATGGGACTGGAGATGAGTAAACTTTAGTTAAAAGGCGTCCAAATGATTCGGAGTTTTTAGATCTTAATGCAAAAATTGATAAAAGTGGGATTGAAGAGGTCAAAACTTTAAGTAGCGATGAACCCACTCTTTCGGATTCCAAGGAATTTAATTATGATAATTGTTCTTTAATATATTGTATTTCCTTGTTGCAATCCATGTTGAATTCTCCTCATGTTTATAATCAAAACAAAGCTTTTACTAAACATATCATTGACGCTATGATGCAATCTTTTGAAGAAAAGCTTGAATTGGAAGTTTTTATCCCTACAAAACTTACGGGTTAATATTAAAGATTATGAGTGTCATGCTTTGTGTGATTTGGGTGCTAGCGTTTCCACGATTCCAAAAACTTTATGTGATATACAATGTTTCCGTGAATTTGATGATTGTTCCTTAAATTTGCATCTTGCGGGTTCCACTATTAAAAAAACTACGAGATGGATTAATGATGTTCTTATTGTTGCAAATAGGAATTATGTGCCCAAAGATTTCATTATTCTTGATATAGATTGCAATCCTACATGTCATATTATTCTTGGTAGACCTTTCCTTAGAACAATTGGTGCAATTATTGATTTGAAAGAAGGAAACATTAGATTTCAATTTCCGTTAAGGAAGCGCATGGGACACTTTACTATAAAGAAAATTAAGTTGTCATATGAATCTATTATGAGAGCTACTTATGGATTGCATACGAAAGATGATAATACCTAAATTATTTGTGTGTTTATGCCTAGCTAAGGGCGTTAAACAGTAGTGCTTGTTGGGAGGCAACCCAATCTTATTTTTGTTCTTTGATTTTTGTTTTTTTGCAATAAATAATCCATCTAGCCTCTGGTTGGATGCGTTTTTGTGTTTTAATTAGTGTTTGTGCCAAGTAAGACCTTTGGGATGACTTATGGTGATAGTTGTTTTGTTCTTGCTAAAAAATAGAAACTTTTGCACCCAGGAAAATAATTTTCATTTTTTTACAAAAGCGTTCTTTTGATCTGATTCTTCTTGCACAAGATTGTCACACAAACTTCCCAGGTTGTCCTAATTTTTCAGAATTTTTGGAGTTACAGAAGTATCCGAAATTTCCAGATTGATACAAACTGTTTTCTTTTTGACAGATTCTCTTTTCTTTTTGTTGTTTTCTTATTTTGATGAATCTATGGGTAGTATAGGGGGGTATGAACCATGGAAAAGTTGGAATACAGTAGATATTGCATCAATATAAATAAAGAATGAGTTCATAACAGTACCTAGAGTGGTGATTTATTTTCTTATACTAACGTATCTCATAAGATTTCCTGTTGAGTTTTGTGTTGTGATGTTTTCAAGTTTTGGGTAAGGATTTGATGGACTAGGGAATAAGGAGTGGAAAGAACCTAAGCTTGGGGATGCCCAAGGCACCCCAAGGTAATATTCAAGGACAACCAAGAGCCTAAGTTTGTGGAAGCCCCAGAAGGCATCCCCTCTTTCGTCTTCGTCTATCGGTAACTTTACTTGAGGCTATATTTTTATTCACCACATGATATGTGTTTTTCTTGGAGCGTCTTGTATGATTTGAGTTTTTGATTTTTGGTTTTCCAGAATCATCCTTGTTGTACACACCTTTTGAGTGGGACACACATGAATTGTGATTTATTAGAATACTCTATGTGCTTCACTTATATCTTTTGATCTAGGCAATTTTGCTCTAGTGCTTCACTTATATCTTTTTAGAGCACGACGGTGGCCTTATTTTATAGAAATTGTTGAACTCTCATGCTTCACTTATATTACTTTGAGACTTTATCTAAACAGCATGGTAATTTTCTTTGGTTATAAATTTAGTCTTAATATGATGGGCATCCAAGAGGGATATAATAAAACTTTCATATAAAAGGCATTTAATACTATGAGAAGTTTGATTCCTTATGATTGTTTTGAGATATGAGGATGGTGATATTAGAGTCATGCTAGTGAGTAATTGTGGATTGTAGAAATACTTGTGTTGAAGTTTGTGATTCCCGTAGCATGCACGTATGGTCAACCGTTATGTGATGAAGTCAGAGCACGATTTATTTATTGATTGTCTTCCTTATGAGTGGCGGTCGGGGACGAGCGATGGTCTTTTCCTACCAATCTGTCCCCCTAGAAGCATGTGCGTAGTACTTTGTTTTGATGACTAATAGATTTTTGCAATAAGTATGTGAGTTCTTTATGACTAATGTTGAGTCCATGGATTATACTCACTCTCACCCTTCCACCATTGCTAGCCTCTCTAGTATAGTGCAACTTTCGCCCGTACCATACACCCACCATATACCTTCCTCAAAACAGCCACCATACCCACCTATTATGGCATTTCCATAGCCACTCCTAGATATATTGCGATGCAACTTTCCACCGTCCCGTTTATTATGACATGCTTCATCATTGTCATATTGGTTTGCATGATCGTGTAGTTGACATCATATTTGTGGCAAAGCCATCATTCAAAATTCATTCATACATGACACTCTTGAGTCATTGCACATCCTGGTACACCGCCGGAGGCATTCATATAGAGTCATATTTTGTTCTAAGTATCAAGTTATAATTTTTGAGTTGTAAGTGAATAAAAGTGTGATGATCGTCATTATTAGAGCATTGTCCGATATGAGGAAAGGATGATGGAAGCTATGATTCCATCACAAGTTGGGATGAGTCGCCGGACTTTATGAAAAATAAAAGAGGCCAAAGAAGCCATTGAAAAAAATGAGAGAAAAAGAGAGAAGGGGCAATGTTACTATCCTTTTTCCACACTTGTGCTTCAAAGTGGCACCATGATCTTCATGATAGTGAGTCTCCTATTTTGTCACTTTCGTATACTAGTGGGAATCTTTCATTATAGAACTTGGCCTATATATTCCAATGATGAGCTTCCTCAAATGGCCCTACGTCTTCGTGAGCAAGCGACTTGGATGCACACCCACTTAGTTTCTTTTTGAGCTTTCATAAACTTATAGCTCTAGTGCATCCGTTGCATGGCAATCCCTACTCACTCACATTGATATCTATTGATGGGCATCTCCGTAGCCCGTTCCTAGTCGATGTGAGACTATCTCCTTATTTTTGTCTTCTCCACAACCACCATATTCTATTCCATCTATAGTGCTATGTACACGGCTCACGCTCATGTATTGCGTGGAAGTTGAAAAGGTTTGAGAACATCAAAAGTATGAAACAATTGCTTGTCTTGTCATCGGGGTTGTGCATGATTTGAATACTTTGTGTGATGAAGATGGAGCATAGTCAGACTATATGATTTTGTAGGGATAGCTTTCTTTGGCCATGTTATTTTAAGAAGACATGATTGTTTTATTAGTATGCTTGAAGTATTATGGTTTTTATGTCAATATTAAACTTTTGTTTCGAATCTTATGGATCTTAACATTCATGCCAAAGTGAAGAAAATTACATGGATAAATATGTTAGGTAGCATTCCATGTCAAAAATTCTGTTTTTATCATTTACCTACTCGAGTTCGAGCAGGAATTAAGCTTGGGGATGCTTGATACGTCTCCAACGTATCTACAATTTTTTATTGTTCCACGCTATTGTATTATCTGTTTTGGAAGTTTTATATGCCTTAATATGCTATTTTATATTATTTTTGGGACTAACCTATTAACCTAGAGCCCAGTGCCAGTTTCTGTTTTTCCTTGTTTTTGAGCCTCGCACAAAAGGAATATCAAATGGAGTCCAAATGGAATAAAACCTTTGTGATTATTTTTCTTAGACCAGAAGACACCCAGGAGATTTGTAGTGCAAGCCAGAAGAGCCACGAGGCGTCCATAAGGGTGGAGGGCGCGGCCAGGGGGTAGGGCGCGCCCCTACCTTGTGGGCCCCTCTGTGACTGCCTGACCTAGATCTTCCTCCTATATATTTACATATATTCCCAAACCACCAGAGGCATCCACGAAAACACTTTTCCATCGTCGCAACCTTTCTGTTCCCGTGAGATCCCATCCAGGGGCCTTTTCCAGCATCCCGCCGGAGGGGGATTCTGTCACGAAGGGATTCTAGACCAACTCTATTGCCCTTCCGATGAAGCGTGAGTAGTTTACCACAAACCTACGGGTCCATAGCTAGTAGCTAGATGGCTTCTTCTCTCTCTTTGATTCTCAATACCATGTTCTCCTTGATGTTCTTAGAGATCTATCCGATGTAATATTCTTTTGCGGTGTGTTTGTGGAGATCCGATGAATTGTGGATTTATGATCTGTTTATCTATGAATATTATTTGAATCTTCGAACTATCAGTTTATTTTGGCCAACTAGATTGGTTTTTCTTGCAATGGGAGAAGTGCTTAGCTTTGGATTCAATCTTGCGGTGTCCTTTCCCAGTGACAGTAGGGGAAGCAAGGCACGTATTGTATTGTTGCCATCGAGGATAAAAATATGGGATTTACATCATATTGCTTGAGTTTATTCCTCTACATCATGTCATCTTACTTAAAGTGTTACTCTGTTCTTCATGAACTTAATACTCTAGATGCAGGCAGGAGTCGGTCGATGTGTGGAGTAACAGTAGTAGATGCAGGCAGGAGTCTGTCTATTTGACATGGACGTGGCCTATATTTCATAATCATTGCCTTGGATATCGTCATAACTTTGCACTTTTCTATCAATTGCTCGACAGTAATTTTTCACCCATCGTATTATTTGCTTTCTTGAGAGAAGCCTCTAGTGAAACCTATGGGCCCCGGGTCTATTTCCATCATATTAGTTTCCAATCTAGTATTTTCCTTCATATTAGTTTTCGATCTACTATTTTGCAATCTTTTACTTTCAGATCTATAATCCAAAAAACCCAAAAATATTTTACCTTTTGTTTATCTATCTCTATCAGATCTCACTTTTGCAAGTGACCATGAAGGGATTGACAACCCCTTTATCGCGTTGGTGCAAGTTGTTTGATTGTTTGTGCAGGTATTGGTGGCTTGTGCGTTGTCTCCTACTGGATTGATATCTTGGTTCTCTAACTCGGGGAAATACTTATCTCTACTTTGCCGCATCACCCTTTCCTCTTCAAGGAAAAAACCAATGCAAGCTCAAGAAGTAGCAGTATCTACTTTTCCAAACTCTTTTGCCCTTGTTTTGGACTCTAATTTGCATGATTCGAATGGAACTAACCCGGACTGACATTGTTTTCAGCACAATTGCCATGGTGTTATTTTTGTGTAGAAATAAAATTTCTCGGATTAACCTGAAAGTTTATGGAGAATATTTTTGGAATATATAAGAAATACTAGCAAAAGAATCAACCAGAGGGGACCCACTAGGAGACCACAAGAGTGGAGGGCGCGCTGGGTCCCCTGGACCTCCTCCGACCCTAACTCCAACTCTATATATTCACATCCTGAGAGAACAAATCAGAGAGAAGGATTAATCGCATTTTTGGCACTGAGAACACACCAGGGGGCTGCACCAGTGGGCCACAAGGCCTGGGGGGGCACCCACCCCCCTTGACGCACCTTGGTGGCTTGTGGTCCCACTTGGGTCCCCCTCACTTATTCCAGTACCCATCAACTTCGTCTCCCTCCAGAAAAAAATTATCCCGTTGCTCAAACCCATGTTCTTGCTCATCTTGATGCCATTTTCGATCTCCTTGTGCAAAGCTCCATTTGCAAAACTGTTTTGGGGGATTGTTCTTCGGTATGTGACTCCTCTAATGGTCCAATTAGTTGTTGTTCTAGTGCTTTATATATTGCAAATTTTTGCTGCTATGGTGACCTTGTTCTTGAGCTTGCATGTCAAATTTATATGGTCCCAAGTACTTTTGATGCATGATATAGCCTCTAGGCACATGTGGGAGTAGTTGCTATCAATTTTGTTGAGTTTGGTTCACTTTTATTTTGAGTCACCAAGAATTTTAGAAATTTTTTAGAGGAAGAAAGATGTTTAGGAGAATATACCAAGGTGGTTCCTCGAGCAAGAAAGCCCCTAGGTTCGCAATTTGTGAGCCCGATTTCAAACCACCGAGGGAGGCTCAAGTGCGGCCTTGTGAATGTTCGTTGGATGAATGTTGGGGGTTGGGTGCGACATATGCCAAAGGATGGCCTATCATGGTGGGAGCGAGTAGAATGTCACCGGTGCCTGGAAGCGGGATGAGGCGTAGACATGAATGCCGATGCACTTTACCCAGGTTCGGGGCTCTCCTAGGAGATAACACCCCTAGTCCTGCTCTGCCGGGTCTCCGCATGATACTAAGGCACTATTGAGTACAATGGTGCTCCTCGAGCTGTATGCTAGAGGTAGAAGGAGGCAGGGTTAGCTCTCTTCTTCCTCTAGGTGTGAGGCTAGTTCTAACAGGTTGGGAACCCTTTGCTTGGGTGCCATGGGGGGTTTATATAGGCTTACCCCCCCGGGGTACAATGGTAACTTGGCCGAGTGTAGGACCCGACTGTCAGTGTCTCTGGTCGCCGGCTTCTCCGCCGGCAGCTGGGGCCCGCCACCTGGTGGGCCCCTCCGACTGGTCCAGTATGGAGCCGACAGGCCGCTTTCGCCGTGGGCGGGTGTGGTTGGTGGCTGATCACTATAGCCGTGATGCTAATGAAGCAGGCTTGGTCAGGGGAGTATAGGTACAGTCCCGCCGCCTGGTGGGAGATCACTGTAGCCACACCACGTCTTGTTTGGTTACTGGTGCACGGGCCCCGAGGGAGGAACGGGCTGCCTGCTGGAAGCCAGCCTCCCTTAGGTCCGGCTGGTCTAGCTCCCGCCGTCTTCCGGGCTCTCACTGCCTAGTAGGGCCCGCCGCATGCAGGCCGTACCGATAGGTCGTCTTGGGAACAAGGCTCCGCCTATCAGGAGTGATGCCAAGGGGGGAGTGGCAACAGTGTCGCGCCGTGCAGAGATCTCCGCCTGTATGGGGCATTGTGGCCAGGCCAAGTCCTGGATTCGGGGGTGAGGGGCTATACTGTAGCCTCACCTTGTCTTGTCCTCTTGATGAAGGGCGCAGACTCTGAGGGCACCGGGGGGATGCCTGCTAGAAGCCGGCCTCTACGGAGGCCGTCTGCTAGGAGTCGGCCCGTCTTGGTGCCGTCTGCTGGTGCTCGGCCGTCTTTTGGCAGCCGGCTGTTGAGCCAGCCGGCCACTAGAAGGCGGCACTTCATTCCAAAGTCTCATGGGGCGAAGCTGGCCCAAAGTCTTGAAAGTCTTAGGGACTCGGGTTAGGCTACCCCTGGCCCATTACTCCGATAGTAGTCCCCGAAGCTGGTGAGGCGTCGTGGCTGAGAAGTGGTGAAGCCTCAGCAGTTTGCTTCCTCGCCGTGCTCCGATCGAATGCTTGGTCCACCTTGTGACGTGCTGGCTGCCGGAGCCGGATTTGACGAGGCGGGCTCGCCCACTGATTTCGAACGCCAAGGCGGGAAACAGATGGTGTGCCTACTAAGCTTCCCTAGGCCTGCCACCCACCACGAGCACACCACATGGCACATGTCAGCCTGGCCAGCTTGCCACCCCATGCTCTTGATGGGACGTGACAGTGGGCCAGGGCCGCCACCATCGGGCCTCGGCACACGAGCGGATCCACTGTGGCCGAGGCGGGTGGTTGCGATTCTCGTGGGAGTTATTGCGCAGTAACTCTACGTAGTAATCAGGGGGTCATGGGGTCGTGGGCGCACTTAATCCCACAATCCCACATCCCGCCCCCTCGGCTTCACAGCCCGAGGGCTATAAGCAGGGGGAGGCAGGGGAGCAACGGAGCACGCGCTCCCTCCTCCCCACTCTTTCTTCTTCCTCTCTCTGCTTCTGCTACTCCGTGTCGTCGTAGCGCTGCTGCAACTCGCCGTCGTCGAGCCTCTTCTTCCCACACAGCCTCGCTCGGACGCCATGGCGCGCGAGAAGGGAGGAGACTGGGACGGCTTGGTGGTGATCAAGGATCACCTCACCTTCCTCCGGGCCACGCGCCGGATGCCCAACGCAGCCTTCGTCAAGGTGCGGGTGCCGCCGCGGGAGGAGATCTTGCCGGCGTCGCAGGGGGGCGAGCGGGTCGTCTTCCGCTCGCATTTCCTCCGTGGCTTCGGCCTTTCGGTGAGCTAGTTCCTCCACTCATTCATGGAGTTCAACCACATCTAGCCGCACCACTTGATGCCCAACACCATGACGCTGCTGTCCGCCTTCGTCACGGCGTGCGAGGGCTACCTCGGCATCCTCCCCACCATCGAGCTGTGGGGAGTGTCGGTGTCAAAACCGGCGGATCTCGGGTAGGGGTCCTGAACTGTGCGTCTAGGCGGATGGTAACAGGAGACAAGGGACACGATGTTTTACCCAGTTTCGGGCCCTCTTGATGGAGGTAAAACCCTACGTCCTGCTTGATTAATATTGATGATGTGTGTTACAAGAGTGGATCTACCACGAGATCAAGGAGGCTAAACCCTAGAAGCTAGCCTATGGTATGATTGTTCTTCGTCCTATGGACTAAAGCCATCCGGTTTATATAGACACCGGAGAGGGCTAGGGTTACACAGAGTCGGTTACAATGGTAGGAGATCTACATATCCGTATCGCCAAGCTTGCCTTCCATGCCAAGGAAAGTCCCATCCGGACACGGGACGAAGTCTTCAATTTTGTATCTTCATAGTCTTGGAGTCCGGCCGATGATGATAGTTCGGCTATCCGGACACCCCCTAGTCTGGAACTCCCTCAGTAGCCCCTGAACCAGGCTTCAATGATGACGAGTCCGGCACGCATGTTGTCTTCGGCATTTCAAGGCAGGTTCTTCCTACGAATAATTTATAGAAGATTGTGAACACCAGGATAGTGTCCGGCTCTGCAAAATAAATTCCACATACCACCGTAGAGAGAATAATATTACACAAGTTCAATCTGCTGACGTATTTTGTGGCATGACGTCACACCACTACCAAGCCTTTACTCAAATTGTTTTTATTGTTCCACCTCAGCGCGTTTAGCGAGGCGGTTTCCTTGGCACATCTTGTCGAAGCAGAGATCGTGTTCCCCTTATTCCGGTATTCCTATCAATACGAACATGGGTAACCCAACCGCGCCCATTGCCACGCCCCCTCCATCGAAGGCGGGTTCCAAACGGTCACGGGGACGACTCTTGGTATTCTCCCTCTTTATAATGAGACCAAGGCCCGTTCTTTTCCTTCAATCCTCTATCGAATCCGCCCCTCGCCCCGAGTTCCAACACCCAGGGCTCCATATTCGGGTACCTTCGATCTTCGACAATGTCCGGCCCCGACCTACGAGGCCGGTGGATGCCCTCCTCCGTCACGGAAGAGGACGTGCTAAAGCTAAGAGACGCCAGGTACTTAACCTACGAGATTTCGCATAGGCTGCCTGCCCGAGGGCAAGTTATTCCTACTCCCGAGCTTGGCGAGAGCGTCGTGTTCGTGTCTCACCTCCATCGGGGTTTAGGCTTCCCGACGGATCCCTTCGTGAGGGGGCTCATGTTTTACTATGGCTTGGAATTCCATGACTTGGCTCCGGAGTCTATCCTCCACATCTCATCATTCATTGTCGTCTGCGAAGCCTTCCTCCGCACTACCCCTCACTTCGGCTTGTGGCTCAAAACCATCAATGTGGAGCCGAAGGTGATTGAGGGGCGTCAGGCAGAGTGCGGAGGGGCGGTTATAAGTAAGAGGGCTGATGCTCCATGGCCCGAGGGCTCTTTTTAGGAGGAGCTCAGCTTGTGGCAACAGGAGTGGTTCTATATCACCGCTCCTAGGGGAAGCAGGCAGAGGTTGCCGCCCGTATTCCGCTCGGGCCCTCCACAACAGCTGACATCATGGGTCAACAAGGGGCGTGACTGGTGGCCGTCCAAGGATGTTCCCCTGCTGCAGGACCGGATTCGAGGTCTCCAAGAAAGGGAGATCAATCTGGCCGTAGTGGTACAGGTTATGTTGATCCGGCGCCTACTGCCCTGCAAATGTCGCCCCCTCCGCCTGTGGGAATTTAATCCGGAGGGGCCACGAGCTCTTCAACACTTCATGGGTTTGACACCCGCGGAGATGTACAAACTGTTCTTCGGCTCGCAAGAGATGCGTCCGGAATTGACTGAGGATGCTGTCCTAAGCTGCAATCGCCCAGATACTCAAGTAAGTAGCCCTGTGTCCGGACACATCGTCCATTTATTTACTGTGGGTTTGCCTTTTAACCAACTATCCCTTGGACAGGAGTGGATAGCGCAAGCAAAACAGATACGGTCTCCGGCCCCCCTCCCTGAGACCACGCAGGATCCTGTTTTAATCAAAATGTTAGAGGTTGCACATTCGGAGGAGGGCGAAGAAGGGCACAGGGGATCTACCACCTCAGCCACGAAGGCTTTCAGTAAGGGAGGAATCGAGAGTCCCTCCTTCCAGGGGGAGAAGAGGACCGCTTCCGAAGACCCGAAGGTCAAGGCCTCAAAGCGGGGAAAGAAATCTGTACCGGAAGGTCCTGTGCTGGGAAGAGCCCCGGCCGTACTGTCTCCTCGGAGGAATCAACCCTCTAGCGAGCCGTAAGTAAAAAGGGGGAATTTTGTAATAGTGAACATACCTGTTTAATTTCTAAGGGTAACCGAAGTTTTCACCTTGTAGTTCGGATCTCAGCCCATCTCAGCACAGCTCATCTTTGGGAGACCTTCTTCCGGAGATGATGGAGAGCGAAACGCCTCCATCTACCGCCCCATCGTGCTGGGCGGATGACCCTGAGGTGTCGTCGCGGAGGGTCTCCCCGAGTCCGGCGGGGCCAGAGAGTTCCGCACCCATTGGAATACGGCCAGTGGAGCTGCAGGATTTTCTTAAGAGGGCGTCCATCTCAGAAGATCACCGCACATTAATGAGTATGGTGATTGAGAGGATCTCGTCCGCCGAAAGCGGGTTGTGTGAGGCCGTCGGAAGTTTGCTGGCGGGATTTGAGGTACGCAAAAAATGATATACCTTTTGACAGTTTTTGCACATGAAGTGCGGCCTGTATAGATAGTAGCCCCTGACACTTGGTATGCTGTCGAAAACGGCAGCGTGCCGAGGATCATAATCTCAGTTATAAAATGTCGCCTTTCCTATGCAGGTGGCGGAACATTCGGTGGCCAGCCGGACTGATGGAGTTGCCGAGCTTAAGAGGCAACTCGACGTTGTGGATGCGGACATCTCGTTGGTCAATAAACGACTTGATGAGTCACAAGGTATGTGGTTGCTCTGCGGTCGCCTAGTAGGGGAGTTGACGCCCATCCCTTACAATTTGTATGTCTGATACAGATAGTGCTGCTGCTGTGGAAGGCCTTCGAGCAGAACTTGCTCGGGCCAAGGAGCAAGCCAGAAAAAGCGAGGCGGCTGCCTCGAAGGCAGCGGAAGAGCTAGAAGCCGAGAAGGCTGCTCACTGCCGAAGCAGGGAGGAGATGGCCTGAATGGCCACGAAATTAAAAGTTGCTACCGACCACCTAGAGATTCTCGAAAGAGAACGCCGAGCGGAGCAAGAGGACCTGAAGAAGGCCGACGCCGAAGCCAAGGATGCCCGTAGTGCGATGCGGGCTATGAAGGAGGAACTGCGTCAGGTCAGAGACATTGTGGCTGGAAAGCCCTTTATGCTGTGTAGGAAGTTCACGGATCCGAATATGCTCAGCTGGGCCGATTTTACAGTGTGGAGGATCCTTATCTGGACTTGGCGGTGAGTGCGGCGGACGCAGTCATGCACTTTCGAAGCCAGAAGGATCACGAAATGGAAGAGCTTTTCTGGTCTCAATTCCGTAGTCCGGAGCGTCCACTTCCGTTGAGTGATCGGCTGGTTGAGTGGGCTGAGCTGAATAGATTGTCCGGACTTGCCATGACGGATGTAGTCGCTCATCTGTGGCCGAAAGGGCCCAAGCCGAAGAGTTATTTTGGCTTGTTGCAGCAATTCCTTGGGGCGGTGCCGCGCATTGGGGCGATGAAGCGGTCGGCATGCATAGAAGGTGCACGGATGGCTCTCGCCCATGGTAAGACATACTGGGTGGAGATGGATGCCACCGATGTTGCATCCCGGGGTTCGGACATAAGCCGATTCCCCACCGAGCACTATTTTGAGGAAGTCCTGCAGGGCGCTCGTTTAATAGAGTCGTAGTGCTCGAAAGATGTTATGTTTGAATGACATGTATGATTTCTGATATCAAGTTTATAATGCAATAGCTTTTTATACTTGTGCGTTCAAGTATTGAACTATCTCCTGTGCGGCCGTATATGTATGAATAACCTGAAAGTTGCAGTCTTTGGCTTCAGCCCCCACGCACATGGTGCGGGGGTGTTTGCAAAAAGAAAAGCGCTTTTTCACACTTAATCCAACGTCTTGGTCCTTTTAGGGAGGTGATAGCATAGCAAACGAGGCAACCGGACTATAATGCTTTATCACTTTCACTTAGCCATAGGAGCTCGAATGTGGGGCTACTATATAGCCCCTAGCGGCACCGCTCTTCTCCGAACTTCGGGGCGCGTATGTGCCTGACCGGGAAGCGGTCCTTCATCAAAGCGGAGGAATTCTAAACATTCCAATGGTCGATCGAGTGGTTGACCGGTCTCTCGCTATATCATGACAGTCAATTTTCGGCTTTCTCAACTGAGGTGCGCACCCGGCCGAACCGGGGCACAATCGCAGTAGTTCTCCTGGTGCTGCGTTAGCCGATGATACGGAACGTAAGGCAGCAAAACACAGGAGCCGGGCAAACCCAACATTTGACCAAAGACATGATTCGAAGCTGATGCATATAAGGCCTAACTCGAGACGCCGAACACTCCCTGAGGTGTTCGGTCTTTATGATACTGGGCAGAACAATGCCCTCAGCCCCTAGTGTCCAGGTATAGGCGGGAACTTCTGACGCGGCCGATGCCAAAACGCCAGCCTCCTCCTCGGCTATGGTTGGAAACCGGGGGATGTGTATCAACAAGAGACAGTAAGAAAGGTTTACGCAGGGTCTTAATCTGAAAAGAATCCTTGCAACGGGTCCCTGCTGCACGTCTGCGCCTGTGTCTCCGTTGTGCTGTATCCTGGACGGGTGTAGCACGTGCTTCATCTGTAAAAGAGAAGGACTTAGTTTCCAAGAAATATCATGCTGAAGTTGTATTAAAATAGAATAAAGGGAAGAAAGTTGAGATTTATTGGCTCTCATCATTTATACACGCGACCCCTTATAAAGGGGATATGCGGCTGGGAAGCCCCTTGCCGGACTCGCCTAACCATGTCCGAGGTCTGAATGACCTGTTTTTAGGGGCTTTGACCCGCAAGGTCTGATTAGTGTGTGGCTGTCGAAGCAGTCTCACGTTCTCCGTGGTCGAGGAACACTCGGAGTTACTTTTTAATGAAATTATGCCATGTTGACCGGGCATTCTTAAGCGTAAAAAACGCGTAATGTGGTATTGCATTAGGGCTGGCGATAGCTGCGCGCCCCAGTAGTGCTTAAGGGCTACTGTTTGAATGGGGCGATGGAGAGTGAGCTTTTCGCGATGGAGGTTGTCGGATGAACCGAACACAACCTCTAGTTGTACAGAGCCTGTATAATTGGCTTAAAGGCCTGGCGTCACTCCTTTGAAGGAAGTGCTGCTACGGCGAATTTTGGTAGGGTCTATCCCCATTCTGCGGGCGGTGTCCTGGTATTGCAGGTGCCGCGCTGTCTTTTCGTGTTATCACATGAAGTGAGTTCACTATTTTGACTTCTAGTGGAAAAGTCTTCTGTTTTCCGGAGTGCTGCTTTTGGGTTTCGTCACTTTCGCTTGGTGTGTCGAGCCCCTTGTGTTCGGCGTTAAGTCGGCCGGACTGTTTGAAGACCCAACAATCTCTGTGGGTATGGTTTGCAGGCTTCCCGAAGGTACCATGTATTTGACATAGTCTATCCAGAATCTTATTTAGGTTGGATAGCTCGTCACTGTTGTCCTTGAGGGACGGTGTTTTGTTGTTCGGCCGAGAGCTTTTGAATCCGGCGTTGACCGCCGTACTATTCGGGCCATTTTCCCTATTTCGACGCTGATCTTTTCTGCATCGTGATTTCCCATTTCCATCCCTGACTTCGTATGTACTCGGGTCGCTGGTGCTGCATCTAGCCAGGCAGCTGTCTTCCCCCACGCAAAAGCGGGTCATGAGGCTTGTTAGTGCGGCCATTGTTCTTGGTTTTTCCTGGCCGAGGTGTCTGGCAAGCCATTCGTCTCGGACGTTGTGTTTAAAGGCTGCTAAGGTTTCAGCGTCCGGATAGTCTACTATTTGGTTCTTTTTCGTGAGGAACCTGTGCTAGAATTTGCGTGCTGACTCTCCGGGCTGTTGAGTTATGTGACTTAAATCATCTGCATCCGGAGGGCGGACATAGGTCCCCTGAAAATTTGCTCGAAACGCATCCTCAAGCTCTTCCCAACTTCCAATGGTATTTTCTGGGAGGCTTTTAAGCCAATGCCGAGCTGGCCCTTTGAGCTTGAGGGGTAGGTATTTTATGGCATGGAGATCGTCTCCTCTCGCCATATGTATGTGTAGGATGTAATCCTCAATCCAGACTCCGGGGTCTGTTGTTCCGTCATATGCTTCTATGTTTACGGGTTTGAATCCCGCTGGAAATCCATGATCCAGTACCTCGTCGGTGAAACATAGTGGGTGTGCGACGCCCCTGTATTTGGGTGTGCCGTTGTCTTGAAATGCTCGGCGGGTTATGTTGCTTCCTGGAGTCTTCTTTTTTGGCCGATAAATAGATCTGACTGGGTCGTCCTTTTTCCGAGGATCTTTATGCTGATCGTGTGCCGGCTTGTGTGCGGCGCCCCTTGTTGCTCTTGGCCTATCATCTGGTCGTCTATCCGGCCAGGCAGCTTCTTTCTTTTTTGACTGCGGGGGCTGTAAGGCCTCCTCGTCAAATCCGGGCAACAGCTTGCGCTTCGGGTAGCTCTTTGTCTGGTGACTAGCGCCATGTTTATCTGCGCTATTGAGTACTTTGCTCCATCTCATTATGAGTGCGTCCTCCGCTGTTTTGAGCTTCCGCTTTTGCTTCTTCAAACTTCTTGCAGTGGCGACGAGCCTTTTATGAAGATTCGTATGCTCTGGTGATGTGAGATCATCTTTGTCGGGGATGGGTTGCTTGTCTAGTTCATGTCCGGCTGGCTGCTTGTTGACATGTGCATCGTCCACTACTTCGCCCTTCTCTAGGGCCGGGTCCGTATGGGTGCCATTTTTATCGAGGCCGGTCTTCGGGCGGCGCTTGCGTCGCCGTTTTGGTTGTTTGTTGGGGGAGTTATCCTTCGCCACGTCCCGTTTTTCCTCATTATCGCTTCCTTTTGGTGTATCCACCATGTATACGTCGTGAGTTGGGGTGGCTTTCCCGTGCCTGATAGGCGCTGGTTCTTGGTCGTCTTCGGCATCGTCGTCCATACCGTCGATGTCTTTGGAGTCATAGTTTAGCATGTCGGTTAGATCGTCGACAGTGGCTATTAATTGGGTGGTGGGTGGGCTTTGAATTTCTTCGTCGTCCGCATCCCAACCGTCCTGGCTGCAGTCCGGCCAGGGCTCTCCTGATAACGAGAGATACTTTAGCGAACTCAAGATGTCGCCGAAAGGTGAGCGTTGAAAGACGTCCGCTGCGGTGAACTCCATGATCGGCGCCCAATCGGATTCGATTGGAGGGGGCGCGGGAGGTTCGGAGTTCGGCGAGGAGTCCGGCACCTCGGAGTCACGAGCTTTATGAGGGACAAAGTCAGTCTTTGGCTCTATCGCCGCAGAGGTTGCAGCCCCCGAGGCGGTGTCTAGCCATCCGTCCTCGATCTGCGCAGCCGGCTCCGAATTGAAGATCGGAGCGGGTTCGAGTGCGGCCTCCAGGGTACTGTCCGGCTGCAAAGCTAAATCATGCTTGCCGTGACAGTGCGACACGCTCGGCTGTGGCTCGAATCAGTCGGGGATCAAGTCCCCGCGGATGTCGGCCGTGAAGTTCAAACTTCCAAATCTGACCTGACGGCCAGGGGCGTAGCTTTCGATCTGCTCCATACGGCCAAGCGAATTGGCCCGCAGTGTGAAGCCGCCGAATACGAAGATCTGTCCGAGGAGAAAGGTCTCACCATGGACTGCGTCGTTGATGATGGTCGGAGAAGCCATCGAGCCTATCGGTGACGACACAGAGGAACTCTCAATGAAAGCACCAATGTCGGTGTCAAAACCGGCGGATCTCGGGTAGGGGGTCCCGAACTGTGCGTCTAGGCGGATGGTAACAGGAGACAAGGGACACGATGTTTTACCTAGGTTCGGGCCCTCTTGATGGAGGTAAAACCCTGCGTCCTGCTTGATTAATATTGATGATGTGTGTTACAAGAGTGGATCTACCACGAGATCAAGGAGGCTAAACCCTAGAAGCTAGCCTATGGTATGATTGTTCTTCGTCCTATGGACTAAAGCCATCCGGTTTATATGGACACCGGAGAGGGCTAGGGTTACACAGAGTCGGTTACAATGGTAGGAGATCTACATATCCGTATCGCCAAGCTTGCCTTCCATGCCAAGGAAAGTCCCATCCGGACACAGGACAAAGTCTTCAATCTTGTATCTTCATAGTCTTGGAGTCCGGCCGATGATGATAGTTCGGCTATCCGGACACCCCCTAGTCCAGAACTCCCTCAGGGAGCTTTCTTCTACGCCAAACTGGGCACCTCCGCCAAAGAGACGGCGGCCGAGTGCAGCGCCTTCGTCACCATGCGCCGGCCGTCAAAGAAGAATGCCTTCCCGGTCATCAAGCTGTCACAGTCGGTGAAACTGTGGCAGCAATCATACTTTTACATGGAGAACGTCGACCCGGCGGTCGACTTCATCAATCTGCCGCCCTACGAGGCTGGCCCCCCTATTGTCCTCGGCCCAACTGGGGCTACAAGCCAAAGCCCGTGTCGGCCGACATGGCAGCCGCCATCAACCGGCTCCGGTTGCTAACGGAAGAGGAGGGTCTCGTGGCGTCCAACCTGTTGATCGCCTTCGTCAAGCGCCGAGTTCTCCCACTTCAAGGCCATCCTCATCTGATCTGTCGGATGACCGGGCACCGTGACCCGAGTCGGATGTGCACAAAGGACATGCTGACTAGCGAGGTGGCCCGGATGGTGAACGAGATCTCCGACCTCAAGGTGTCGAACGAGTCCTGGCGGTTCGGCAAGCCGCCATACTCCCGCGACAACCCGCCGCCTGCCGTAAGTCTCGTAGCTTTCCCCTTTTCAGCTCTTGCCTTAGTCTTGGTCTTGGTGTGAATTGTCCTTCTTTGGAGCACAGATCTACACGTCTTCGGTGATGGCCGCCATCGTGGGGCCGACTGGTAACTACCAGCCGGACAGGGAGGTGAGCGACGAGGACGACCCCGACTTGGGGGCGACCGCCTTGGAGGACGACACCGTAAGCGGCGGCGGCGAAGCAGGCGGCTCTGAGGAAGGGGGAAGCATGGAGACCTTGCCTGATGACGACGACGAGGAGGACGAGCCGCGCCCTGCGCGGGGCGCCGTTAATATAGGCGCGGGCCCTTCCCCCGGGCCATCTGCTCGGGGCGGCAAGCGCAAGCAGAAACAGGGCGCTGCCCTGTTTGGCAGCGTGCCGAAGAAGCCCAAGAACCCGGCCGCCGCGACCAGGAGGAAGGAGGCCGCAGCAAAGGTGGCCAAGTTCCAGAGGCAGCCGAAGGCGCCGCTCATGGTGTCAGTGTAAGTATTTCTCTTATGTTTTCCCTTTCTTGCCGATTTGGCCTAAAAATTTTCTTTGCCTTGCTTTCTTATCTCAGGCCCCCGCTCACCCTCAACAAGTCGGCCGCCGCCTCTATCATCAGGTCGATGGAGACCTCCCCCACCACCTGGCGAATCAATCCAGCCGCCGACCTCCGGGAGGCGCAGGAGCAAAACGCACGGGAGGTGCGTGAGGAGCAGGAAGCCACCCGCCTGGAGAAGGCAGAGGCTGACAAGGCAGAGGCGTCCGCGCTGAAGAAGCTGGCGGAGGCGGAGGCTGATGCCGCGGTGAAGGAGCAGCTCGCGGAGGCCGCGCGCCGTCGGGAGCCGCTGCTCGTGGCTCCCCTCAATTCCGTGCCTCCTCTGCCAGAGTTCGTGGTGACGACTAGGGGAGCCGGCGACGAGCAGCCGGTCATGGAGAGGGAGGGCGGCGACGTTGCCATGCCAGACATTGTTGTGCCACCACCACCGCCGACCGGCGGAGCGCAAGACAGGCAGCCGGCCACCCCGACGGCACCACCAGCCAGGAACGAGGTGGCGACGGGCCCAACTCCTGAGGTCCGTACACCCGTGCGTCATCGTCTCGCGAAGGCGGTCTCGGCACCGCGACCGCTGGAGGCCGGCGCCGCGAGCTCGATGGTCCCAGACACCGAGGCGACCAGCGCCGCACCCTCTGGCTGGGTGCGCGGAGGCGGGACGGGAGCCTTGAACCAGGCGGCCCTTGACGTCCAGGCCAAGCTCCGGGCTGAAGCCAACGCCCTCAAGCGGTGCAACGAGGCGTTACTGAACTCGCGAGCAGCCACCCGAGGATGCTTCTCTCTTCTTTATTTTTGATCTTTTTATTTCTTGGTGGGGGCGCGCCAGGCGCACCCACTGGGTGTAGTCCCCAAGTTTTGGGTCGGCTGTTGAGCAGGCGGCCCAAAACTTTAACTTTTGAGCACTAAGTGCTAACTCCGTCTGGCATCCTATTGCCGGATTACCACAACCTTCGCGCGGCCACTTTCAACTATGGAGTCCGAGAGCTGGACAAGCAGACCGCCAACTTGTCTGAGAGTCGGAGTAAGTCTTGGCTTTCTTTCTCCGCGGGGGGCACGCTGGCGCACCCACGGGCTGTAGTCCCCGAGATTCGGGCCGACTGCTGAGCAGTCGGGCCGGATCTCCCCAGCAACTGCATTTCTTTGGTTGATCATTGATAACTTCTTTCTCTGCGGGGGTGTGATAGCGCACGCGCGGGCTATAGTCCCCGAGATTCAGGCCGACTGCTGAGCAGTCGGGCCGGATCTCCCCGGCAACTACGTCCCTTTCTTGTTGATTGTTTGATGTCATTTATTCTTCTCTCTTTGCAGAAGCCAATGCCGGCTTCCAGTAGCAGCTGGGGGAAGCCAACACCATGCTGCATGTCAAGGAAGCAGAGTGCAGCAAGCTGGCCGAGGAGCGCGACTGACTGGTCATGCAGCTGGTGGAGCAGACGAAGCGTCTCAAGATGGCTCAGAAGGAGGCGTGGACGAAGGAGATCGACCTCCTTGCTGAGTTTGAGATCGAGCGCTCCTCCTGGGCCGACATGGAGGCGCAGCTGACTGCTGGCTTCGGCAGCATCGAGGATATGCTCGAGGTAAGCTTCTTCCTTTTCTTTCTTTGAGTCGCCGGCCTCTATTTAGGCCGACTGCTGGCTTCTAACCTCTGGTTTCCTTGCCCTTCACCCAACAGACTTCTTCCTAGGCCACTCCGTCGTTGCGAACCAGGCCATCAAGGCTTATCGCCAGGAACGGAGGGCAGAAGGCGTGCAGATTGCCGCCGCCGCCACCCGGACCCTTAACGAGCAGCTTCTCATCATCCAGGCCCGCCTTTGGCCGGCTCACCAGATGCTGCGCCGTCTTCAACGCGTCGGGGGCTAGGCAATCTCCGCCCTTTGGCCAGGCGTGCCAGCTCCGCGCACTCCCAGTCGGACTGCCGACTGGCTGGAGGTGGCGGCCGGTCGCCTGGAGGCTTGGAAGGGCTCCTCGGCCCGGGCTGGAGCGCGTCGGGCTCTGGAATTCATCAAGGCGTGGTACCTTGGGCTAGATCTAGCCCATCTAACCACGTTTTGGCTGGAGGCGCAGGAGGAGCTGGTGGCGATGGAGGGCGACCTTGTCAAGCAAGCTGCAATGATCGCCAACTACACCGACACCAGCGTCTTCGTCCTGGAGCTAGTTGATGACGGTGCCGAGGCACCACTCAAGTGGTTTGGGCTAAATCCGGAGGACAGCAAGGACTCGGCCGAGGTGATTGATTCCAGCGACGAAGGGGAGGAGGTGGAGGACGAGGAAAGCGACGAGGACGCGCCGGAGGTCGGAGCGGATAGCCAGCCTCATCCTGACCGCGCCTCGAGCAATGATCCACGCTCGAGCGTGCCGACTACTGCTGGAGGCGACCAGGCGGAGACCGACCAGCCGTTCGCTCCACCAACCGGCACTGTCGACTCTGTCGTTCAGCCATCCGCTGCTCCAACCGGCGCCGCCGATTCCATCGTCTAGCCGGAACCTTCTGCTGCTCCAACTGGCGCCGCCGACTCCATTGTCCAGCCGGAACCCACTGCTGCTCCAACCGGCACCGCCAACTCCACCGTCCAGCCGGAACCCACTGATGCTCCTTAGGCTGTTGCCTTTACTTTTCTGCTTATCGGTCTCGACAAATTTTGGTTAAATTTGCACAATTCCACCCACGAGGTGTATATCAAACTCTGTTGAATGCTGGCCAATGGGCCTTTTGCTATGTAAATATCCTTCGTTGCAAATTATGCTTTGTTTGCCGAATTCTAACTTTTCTTGCTTTATGCTCCTTGCTTTTTTCCATTGCCGCCCTCCCTTGGCTACCCTCTTGCCAGCCAAACAGCCGCTCTGCAGACTGCGGCTAGGTTGAGTACTTATCTATTTACGGGAGGGAAAGTACTTAGCCGTTTGGAGTGTTGGCAAGGTAAGTAGAAGCCGGCCGGCCGGCTGCTCGGCTGCCGGTCGGAGAGGCGGGATGCCGGCCCCGACTATGTGCGCATTTTTTTCCTTAGCCATTTTTCGTGTGGGCACTGCTTAGCAACTCCTATCCACCGTACAGTCGCTCTACGAGCTGCGGCTTCTGACAAGAGAAGTTTTTTAGTGCCGACACACTACTTGTAAGACTGCGGGAAATGGCACATAGCAGAAGGCGGCGAGCCTCTGGGCCGACTGGTCGAACCCGGTGCCAGGCGGAATAATAAAACAACACATTCAATAGGCATAACACTTATCATATAGATAAAAGAGGGTAGTCCCTGAGCTCTTCTCGGGGAACCCAAAGTCTTCGTACTTAATACAAAAGGTAGCGTGATACAT
This sequence comes from Triticum aestivum, assembly GCF_018294505.1. Taxonomy (NCBI): domain Eukaryota; kingdom Viridiplantae; phylum Streptophyta; class Magnoliopsida; order Poales; family Poaceae; genus Triticum; species Triticum aestivum. The sequence goes on from NC_057804.1 coordinate 422,591,737, forward strand.
AGTGCTTTTAACTATAAAATCTTTAGAGGAGATTTGCTTTCCATGGCCTCTCCGTCTCCTTGCCTGAGTCATCTCTTTTGCGTGCTCTAGGCTTCTGAGCATTGATTAGATAATAGGAACCGTTACCAAGCACCTTGCTGACGATGAAAGAGCCTTCCCAAGGTGCTGAGAGCTTGTGTTGGCCGGCTGTTCGCTGTATCAGCCGGAGCACAAGGTCTCCCTCTTGAAAGGATCTTGGCTTGACCTTGCGATTGTAGTATCGGCACAGACTCTGCTGGTAGATGGCGGACCGGCTGAGTGCCAACAGCCGGCCCTCTTCCAGCAGATCGACATCGTCTTCTCGTGCCTCTTTAGCCTCCGCCTCGGTGTACATGGTGACTTGTGGGGAGTCAGATTCTATGTCCGTCGGGATGACGGCTTTGGCACCGTAGATGAGAAAGAAGGGCGTGAAGCCGGTTGACTTGTTCGGATTTGTGTGCAGGCTCCAGAGGACGGCCGACAGCTCATCGAGCTAGCAGCCGGCTGAACGCTCTAGAGGCTCGAGTAGTCGGGGCTTGATGCCAGACAAAATGAGGCTATTTGCTCGCTCCACTTGCTCGTTTGACTGTGGATGGGCAACGAACGCTAAGTCCAGTCGGATTCCCTGCGTCGCACAGAAACGAGCCAAGGCTCCTTTGGCAAAGTTTGTGCCGTTGTCGGTAATGATGTTGTGTGGTATGCCATACTCAGTGGTGATGTCGGCGATGAAAGTCACGATAGTCGGCCCATTCAGCTTCTTAATTGGCTTTGCTTCTATCCACTTGGTGAACTTGTCCACATCGACAAGCAAATGAGTCATGCCGCCTCGAGCCGTCTTGAATGGCCCTACCATGTCCAGCCCCCAGACGGCAAAGGGCCAAGCGATGGGGATTGTCTTGAGCGCAGAAGCTGGCAAGTGTGGCTTGGAGCGGAACTTCTGGCCCCCTTTACACTTCTGGACCAACTCCTTGGCATCTTCTAGAGCAGTCGGCCAGAAGAAACCATGGCGGAAAGCTTTGGCAACAAGTGATCTTGAAGCCGTGTGGTGACCGCATTCGCCTTGGTGGATATCCTTGAGGATTGCTTGGCCTTGGTTCGGCTCCACGTAGCGCTGGTACACACTTGTGACACTGCGCCGCACTAGTTCTTTTTTGACGACGGTGTATGCTGCTACCCGTCGTTGCACCTGTCGGGCTAGGATCTCATCAGTCGACAGCTCTTTGTTCACCAGAAAGTTGAGGATGGGTTGAGCCCATGAAAGTGCTGCTATTTCTTCGATTGCCCAACTGCAACTTGTATAAGGGCGGTAGGGTTGGGGGGCGGCGGGTTAGAGTTGGCTGTCACCTGTTGAGTTGAAGAAGTCACCGGGCTGACTGATGCAGTCCCCGAGCCGGGTTCTGAAGTCCCCGGGCCGGGTGCGACTGCTATAGTCCCTGGGCCGCCTACCGAAGTCCCTGCACCGGCTTCTAGGGCCCTCAAGTCGGATCCGACTGCTTCAGGAGGGGTCGGCACGAAGTTGGAGTCTGATTCTGGGGATGGCTTGACAGACGGCTTGAGGAGGCGTTGTAGAGCGACGCCGGCTGGTATTGCTTGCTGGGTGGAGCCGATCCGTGGCAAGGCTTCTGCTTGGTCGTTGTCATTTCTTGGCACATGGAGGAACTCGCACCCATCAAAGTATCTGTTGAGTTGCTGCGCGAGGAAGTGGTAGCTTGCCATATTTGCATCCTTGGCATCCTAGTCGCCTGACGACTACTGGACCACCAAGTCGGAGTCACCATAGCATAGGATCCGGTGAATGCCGAGTTCCTTGGCAAGCCGGAGCCCATGTATGAGTGCTTTGTATTCAGCTACGTTGTTGGAGGCGGCAAAGTGGATTTGCAGCACATATCTGAACTTGTCGCCTTTGGGAGAGGTGAGGACGATGTCGGCTCCCAGACCGGTGCGCATCTTTAAACCATCAAAGTGCATCTGCCAATGGGTGGAATCTGGCGCTGGCGGCAGGTACTGGGTCTTGTCCCAGTCGACGAGGAAGTCGGCCAACGTTTGTGACTTGATGGTGGTGCGAGGCTGGTAGTAGATGGTGTAGGGGGCTAGATCTATGGCCCATTTGTCCACTCGGCCTGAAGCATCTTGGCTTCCAATGATCTCAGCAAGCGGAGCGGTGCAGACAACAGTAATTGGGTGCTCTTGAAAGTAAGGCTTCAGCTTCATGGCGGCAAAGTGCACACCATAGCACATCTTCTGATAGTGGGGGTAGTTCTGCTTGGAGGCGGACAACACTTCACTCAGTTAATACACCGGCCTCTGGACCGGCAAAGCTCTGCCCTCCTCCTTGCGTTTCACCACTATGACTATGCTGACCACTCGACTGGTGGCAGCGATGTAGAGGAGCATGGGCTCTTTATCAGTTGGAGCTTCCAGGATAGGCGGGGTGGTCAACATCTTCTTGAGTTGGAGAAAAGCTTCATCCGCCTTGTCGTTCCACTCGAAAAAGTGCTCTTCTTCATGAGCTGGTACATGGGAAGAGCCTTCTCTTCCAGCCGACTGATGAAACGGCTGATAGATGCCAGGCAGCTGGTGAACTTCTGCACGTCCAGCAGTCAGGTGGGCACCTCCATCTTCTCGATGGCCTTGATCTTTACAAGGTTGCACTCTATGCCGCGCTCTGAAACCAGAAAGCCAAGAAGCTGGTCGGCTGGTACTCCAAAGACACATTTCTCCTGGTTGAGCTTGCTTTGAAATCGGCGCAAGTTCTCAAATGTCTCCTTGAGGTCTTCCAGCAGCATGTCATGCTTCTCCGTCTTCACCACCACATCATCCACGTAAACGTGGGCGTTTCTGCTGAGTTGCTTGAGGAGACACTTTTGCATGCAACACTGAAACATGGCGCCGGCATTTTGCAAGCCGAACGTCATGGTCAGGTAGCAGAAGGCTCCGAATGGCGTGATGAAGGCAGTCTTCAGCCTATCGGCCGGGTTCAACTTGATTTGATGGTACTCTGAGTATGCATCCAAAAAAGTCAATAGCTCACATCTGGCTGTGGAGTCTATCACTTGGTCAATTCTCGGCAAGGCAAAGGGATCTTTGGGGCAAGCTTTGTTGATGCTGGTATAATCAATACACATGCGCCACTGCTTATTCTCTTTCAGCACAAGAACTGGGTTAGCCAACCATTCTGGAAAGAATACTTCCATGATAAAGCCGGCTGCTAGAAGCCAGGCTATTTCTTCTCCAACGACTCTTCTCTTTTCTTCTAACAGGCGGTGCAAGGGTTGCCTGACCGGCTTGGCTTCAGGTCGGACATGTAACTTGTGCTCGGCGAAATCCGTCAGAATACCCGGCATGTCTTTGGGAGACCATGCAAAGATGTCCCGATTCTCACAGAGGAAATAGACGAGCTCGCTTTCCTATTAACTGTCAAGGTTTGCACCTATGACAGTGTGCCTCTCCGGGTGCTCCGGGTCAAAGGGTATCTTCTTTGTTCCCTTCGCCGGCTTGAACGAGCCCTCAACTTCCGACTCCTTGGGGGTGGGTGACATTTCCGGCTGCTTGCCTGCCATCGCCACAACCCGGTCAAGGAGCCGCTTTTCAACTGCGATCACTAGGGACTCGGCCAGCCGGCTGCTGTCTGCAGCACAGGCAGATGACTTCTTGTAGTCTCCGACTACGGTCAGGATTCCCTTGGTAGTTGGCATCTTCATCTTGAGGTAAGCATAGTGGGGGACCGCCATGAACTTGGCCAGAGCAGGCCGACTAAGTAGCGCATGGTAGGGGTTCTCAAGGTCCACCACCTCAAACCAGACTGGCTCTCGGCGGAAGTGATTTTTGTCTCCGAAAAGAACATGAATCTGGGTCTTGCTGATTGGTGAGCAGGAAAGGCCAGGGACTATGCCATGGAATACAGTCCGACTAGGGTGAAGCTACTTCTGCTTGATTCCCAACTTCTCCATCGTGTCGCGGTACAGGATGTTGATGTTGCTGCCGCCATCTATCAGGACTCGGGAGAAACGAGCTGCCCGCCTCTCTGTTGTGAAGGTGGCATCTAGGACCAAGGTATAAGAACCAGGGGAGGGCATCACCTACGGGTGGTCAGCCCTGCTCCAACTGATGGGCTTCTCAGACCAGTGCATGAACTCTGGGGTATCTGATGCCACTGCATGTACTTCTTGTTGTTGCTGCCGTCTGCTACGCCTGTCGTCGGCCATGCTGGTGAACATGACATAGGCTCCGTGCTCCTCTGGATACTCGTCTTGTATGGCACCGACTGGCCGAACCGCTGGCTACTGGAGTGGTGTGGTTGGATGGCTTCGCACCACTATGGAACTTGTAGGGTGCATCAAGGGTATGCTGTAACGAGAAGGCGGGTAACCAATTGGGCTTGCCGTCCTTCTAACGCTTGGGCGGAGGCTGCTCTTCCGGCTGCTGGTCCTCAACTGTCGCCACTTGCCGGCTGGTGGAAGTCGGATGCGTGGCCTTGCTCTTGTTGTCAGTTGGTTGCTGGCGCCTACTAGTGTCACCAGCCGGAGTGTGAGGAGCCTGAGGGGCAACCTTGCCGGATGCATCGACTAGGATCTCCGCCTTCATGGAGGAGTCGGCCGTGGCGTGTTTGTCAGCGATGATCAGCAGTTCGTCGAGAGTTGCAGGCTCATCGCAGAGAAGTCGGTGCTTGAGGAGGGTGCCCTCTCGGCACCCGGCGGTGAAGTATTCGACGGCCTGCACCTCGTGCACGCCTTCGCAGGAGTTGCGCAGCTCGGCCCAGCACGTGAGATAGTCGGGAGTTGATTCATTGGGCCCTTGGACGCACAAGGAGAGCTGGCGGGCCTTGGGAGGTCGCTTGTACGTGCTGGTGAAGTTGCGGATGAAGGCTTCAGTGAAATCAACCAAGCTGTTGATGCTGCGGGGCTTCAGGCTATTAAGCCACGTCTGGGCTGTGCCTTGAAGCATGAGCGGGACATACTTCATGCCAACACGCTTGTTGCCGTTTGCTATGCTGACGGCCGTGGAGTAGTCGACTAGCCAATCCTCGGCTTCATGGAGCTGGTGTATTTGGGCGTATCTCTTGGGAGCGTGAACCCTTTAGGGAAGGGGTCATCTCGGATTCGCGGGCCGAAATAGGGCGGACCCAACGCGTCTTCTTCTTCTAGCGCCAGGGATCGGTTGAGGTGGTCGATCTGGTGGCGGGCGTCGTTTTCTCTGACTCCTTCTCGGCGGCCAAGGCGGTCGCCGAGTGTCAGGTGCGTGATAGGCGATGGAGTGGGATGCCTTTCTCCACGAGGCGGAGGGGGAGGAGGGTCGCCTCGCCGCTCCACAACTCGGGGGAGGCCGTCTATGTCACGCTCGATGGAGAGGTGAGTCTGACTGCGGCTGGTAGCCGGCTCATTGTCTCTTCTACCATGGACACCACCAGTCGGCGTCCGGCATGTTGCGCCATGATCCTGGCGAGGGGGCGGTTCGTTGTTCCGCCGAATGGGCGCTTCAGCGCGGCAGCCGGCTTCATGCTGCTCGGCGGCCGCATCAAGGAGCTGCTGGACGCGCTCCGTCATGTGGCGACGCTCGTCACCCTCGTACTTGTCTAGCTCATCCGTCACCGCCTGGGCGGCTTGGATGTTCGCCGCAGGCGTGGCGTAGACGGGATGATCCGTGTCGAACATGCTGGCGATGGTCGTGCCACGCTGCCGGATCGAGCCGATGCGGCTAGGCCCCTCAGGAGTCGGCGTGCCGCCAACAGCTCGGTCCATCTCACGCCGGTTGGCTTCCTAAAGGCGTCGCATGCTGGCCACTCAGTTGGCGCTTTCGACGAGATGGACGCGGCGCGCTTCCAGCGTCTCAGCGTTTGCGTCTTCCAGGATGGGCGCTGACAAGTCTCGCAGCGCCGCATCGAGTGGGTCTCGAACGCCTCCGTCCGGGTGCTCGCCAATGTTAATGACAAGCAGCTCCGTGACGGTGCTCCCACCGGTGTACTCGCGGGGAGGCGGCTCGTCATAGACCACCACGTTGGTGGGGAACGTGTCAAGCGACACCATGTCGGAGTCGACAATCATCGGGTCAGTGGAGCCAACAGACTCCTAGTCCACACCAGGCTCGCTGGTGACATGGAGCTGGTCGAGGAGGCTGACGAGGTGGCTCTCGGGGCAGTTGGTGCCCGCGTCGGACGCGGGCTCGTCGGAGAGGTGGATCTCTCCAACAAGGTTGGTGAGGCAGCTCTCCGCGCAAGCGATCTTCGTGCCATGCAGCTCGTCGAGGCTGACACCGTCGAGCGTGTTGGGCTGGCTGCACTCGCCAGGAAGGAACAAGGTTCCCGTCTAGAACAGGTCTCTAGATGATGGTGCACCTCGCCCCACGGTGGGCGCCAAATGTCGGGGGTTGAATGCGACATATGCCAAAGGATGGCTTATCATGGTAGGTTGGAGTAGAACGTTACCGGTGCCTAGAAGCGGGATGAGGTGTAGACACGAACGCCGACGCACTGTATCTAGGTTCGGGGCTCTCCTAGGAGATAATACCCCTAGTCCTGCTCTGCGGGGTCTCCGCATGATCACTAAGGCACTAGTGAGTACAATGGTGCTCCTCGAGTTGTATGCTAGAGGTAGAAGGAGGCAGGGCTAGCTCTCTTCTTCCTGTAGGTGTGAGGCTAGTTCTAACAGGTTGGGAACCCTTTGCTTGGGTGCCATGGGGGGTTTATATAGGCTTACCCCCCAGGGGTACAATGGTAACTTGGCCGGGTGTAGGACCCGAGTGTCAGCATCTCTGGTCGCTGGCTTCTCTGCCGGCAGCTGGGGCCCGCCGCCTGGTGGGCCCCTCCGACTGGTCCGGTACGGAGCCGACAGGCCGCTTCCGTCGTGGGCGGGTCTGGTTGGTGGCTGATCACTGTAGCCATGATGCTAATGGCGCAGGCTTGGTCAGGGGAGTATAGCTACAATCCCGCCGCCTGGTGGGAGATCACTGTAGCCACACCACGTCTTGTCTGGTTAATGGTGCACAGGCCCCAAGGGAGGAATGGGCCGCTTGCCAGAAGCCAGCCTCCCTTAGGTCCGGCTGGTCTGGCTCCTGCCGTCTTCCGGGATCTCACTGCCTGGTAGGGCCCGCCGCCTGCAGGCCATACTGACAGGTCGTCGTGGGAACAGGGATCCGCCTGTCAGGAGTGACGTCAAGGGGGTGTGGCAACAGTGCCGCGCCGTGCGGAGATCTCTGCCTGTACGGGGCACTATGGCCATGCCAAGTCCTGGATTCGGGGGTGAGGGGCTACACTGTAGCCTCACCCTGTCTTGTCCTCTTGATGAAGGGCGCAGACTCTGAGGGCACCGGGTGGCTACCTCCTAGAAGCCGACCTCTATGGAGGCCATCTGCTAGGAGTCGGCCCATCTTGGTGTCCTATGCTGGTGCTCGGTCGTCTTTGGGCAGCTGGCCATTGAGCTAGCCGGCCACCAGAAGGCGGCGCTTCATTCCGAAGTCTCGTGGGGCGAAGTTGGCCCAGAGTCTTGAAATGCTCAGGGACTCGGGTTAGGCTACCCGTGGCCCATTACTCCGACAATTAATTCATGGTTCATGCTGGTTTTAAGGAGGAATTTGATGCGTACATACAAAACACTGACTTTCAAGACTTCGTTACATATAAGTGCAGGCAATACTATCACCTCACCGTGTCCTTTGTGCGGAGGTTTGAATTTACATCCAAGCATAACACGCATTCTGTTTTGTTTGATCTTTATGATAAATCATATACCATGGACCTAGAAAGTTTTAATGATGCATGCAAAATCCCACAATGGGGCATTTATAGTGAGCCTCGCAGAACTGAATATAATGATTTCCTTGCTAGCATCACTGTGGGAGAAACTAGAAATATTACACAAGCACCATAGGGAGCATTCACTTTCCTGCCATACATTATTTTATTCTCTTCATAGGTAGATGCATTAATGGTAAGCATGATCATAGCCACCTTTGCGCATCAGATCTTAGTGTCCTCAAGTGTGCGGTAAGGTGTGATAAACGATATAACTTGGGGGGATATTATTGCGACGAGGTTACATGTTAATGCTAAGGATGGAGATTTCTTTGGTGGGATTTATGCCACCCGTTTAGCTAATTGTCTTGGGGTACCCAAAAGGAGAATGACATTGAGTTACCAAACACTTTTCTTGATTATAATGCTATGGTGCGCTACCAGTTTCTTGAGAGGAACGAATAGTCCCTCTTGTACCGACTCATGTTTGACAAGCAACGTGTCATCCACATTACCCTTCGTGCTCCTACCTTCTTTAACTTTTAGGTAAAACGGAGATACTTTATAACCAAAGAGGAGGCGAATGAGTATGAGAGAGAGGTGGAGGCTGATCTCCTCCATGCTACATCCCTTTAGGCAGTCGGTGTCAAAACCGACAGATCTCGGGTAGGGGGTCCCAAACTGTGTGTCTATGGATCTAAGGTAATAGGAGGCAGGGGACACGATGTTTACCCAGGTTCGGGCCCTCTTAATGGAGGTAATACCCTACTTCCTCCTTGATTGACTTTGATGAGTATAGGGGTTACAACTTACAAGAGTTTATCTACCTCATGATCGTAATGGCTAAACCTTAGATGTCTAGCCTGTATGATTATGATTGCCTCTACGGACTAAACCCTTCGGTTTATATAGACACCGGAGGGACCTAGGGTTGTACAAAGTCGTTTTATAGAGAAAGGAAGATACATGATCTGAACGCCAAGCTTGCCATCCACGCAAAGGAGAGGCCCATCCGGACATGAGGAAAGGTCTTTGATCTTGTATCTTCATGGCCCATTAGTCCAGACCACATCACATAGCCCGGACGCCCGAGGACCCCCTAGTTTAGGACTCCCTCAGTAGCCCCTGAACCAGGCTTGAATGATGATGTATCCGGTGTGCAGATTGTCTTCGGCATTGCAAGGCGGTTCCTTCTTGGAATACTCCAAAGCAATCTTCCGCACATAAGAGCTGTATTCGGCCCTGCTTAACACTTAAAACCCTAAGCTGTAAAGGCAACAATACTTAAAACAAAGTAAGTGACGTCCACTGGGAACTTTTTCGGCGAGGCGTTATGTCCTGGCCTTGTTATTATTTTGAAATGTTTTTCAGCCCCCACTTTACGTTTCGTGGCACGACCATTGACACGTCTTGTCAAAGCAGAGATCGTGTCCCCTTATCACGGGATTCTCATCAATGCGGGTTTTGGAAATACAACTGTGCCGTTCGTATGCCTCCTTGGGAATAGGCAAGGTTTAAGGTTTATGAGGGGGCGCTTGATATTCGCTACCTTTATAAGAGGACAAGGACCCATCTATTCCCCTCACGCCTTCTTCTTCCTCTGCCCTTCCATCCTCGAGCTCCAGCACCCAAGTTCTAATCTTTCCCTTCGCCCAACTTCTCCGGCTATGGCTGGGTCCGGTTCCTAGGGCAAGTGGATGGCCTCCTCCATAATGGAGAAGGACATCAAGCATCTACGCGAGGCGAGGTACTTGACGGCAGAGATTACACATAGGCTTCCTACCCTGGGGCAGGTCATCCCCACCCAAGAGCCTGGCGAGAGGGTGGTATTTATCTCCCACTTCCTCCGAGGACTTGGGTTCACCCTCCATCCCTTCGTCTGAGGTCTCATGTTTTACTACGGGCTAGATTTCCACGATCTGGCCCCGAATTCCTTCCTCCACATCTCGGCGTTCATCGTTATGTGTGAGGCATTTCTCCGCATCCCCCCACACTTCGGCTTGTGGCTCAAGGTTTTCAATGTGAAGTCGAAGGCGGTCGACGGCGAACATGCTAAGTGCGGTGGCGCCATGATGAGCAAGCTCAACCATGTTACCTGGCCAAATGGAAAATTCATGGATACTGTCAAGGTATGGCAGCAGGAGTGGTTCTACATCGTCGAACCCCATGGCACAAAGTGGGCGGCCACTCCTACTTTCAGATTCGAACCTCCTCGCGGCTCGCGTCCTGGACCAACAAGGGTCTATACTGGGGATCCCTAACGAAGTATTGATGCTGCAAAAGTGTATGAAGAGTGTGATAGAAAAGGAAATCACCCTTGCTGATGTGATTCAGGTGATGCTTATCCGTCGAGCTCTTCCCTGCCAACGACAGCCTCTCAAAATGTGGGAGTTTAATCCGGAAGGGCCACGGACCCTGCAGTGGTTCTTTGGCATGACACACAAAGGGATCTGGAAGCTGCTCTTCAAGAAGCAGAAGACATGGCCAAGGACGTCTGATGACACCGGCCTCGCCTGCAACAATCCAGCATCCCCAGTAAGTATCATATTTCCGAACATCACTTAGCTCGTCAATCTTAGGGAGGGGTAGTGAAAATTCCATCCCCTGAATAGGGCTGGATAAAGAAGGCGGAGTGGATCAAATGTCCGGCCCCGCTCCCTGAAAACCTAGATAAGCCTCTGTTGATGAGGATGCTGGTCCCGACGCCCTACCAGGCACTGCTGAAGAAGGACAAGAAGAAGAAGAGCAAGGAGGCCGATAGTGGCCTCCATCACGAAGATACTTCGTGCGCTATGTCCGGAGGGACCAAGTCTCCTTCCTCTCATGAGGGAGACGAAGACGAGGACGAGGATGAGGAGGAGGAAGAAGAGAACCCTCCTTTCAAAGGGGAAAAGAGGGTGGCATCCATAGATCCGGAGGAGGGGGCGTCTAAGAGGGGAAAGATATCCCTCTCGGATGACTCGGATTTGGACACCGAAGCTATCCCCAAGAACCGCCCCCGAGCCAAGCCCCTTGCCGAATCGTAAGTACCTTAGGATGCCTGACATACATCCAATCTTTTATAAATTGTAAGAATAATATCAAATCATGTGTTTCAGTCCGGCCCACGATATCCCTCAAGAATCATCATCATCGGGGGATCTTCCGTCGGAGATGATGGAGAGCGAGACGCCTCCACAAGCTTCCCCACCTCCTAGGGGGGACGACACCGAGGTGTCGTCCCAAAGGATCTCTCCGGGCTTCGAAGAAGTGAGGGAGAGGACCAAGACGGCGCCAGAGGATAACGCCTTGGCTGCCAAGAACATGAAGGGCGCAACCCTCATGGAGACCGGCGACGGGGGTCTTGGATCATCCGACCCCCGGCCGGATACTGTTCCGGAGATACAAATGGCTCCGGAGTTGAATCATTAGCCCCCTCCAAGGGAGGGGAAAGCGGCTATTCCAGCGGTGACCTCTACTAACGCGGAGGCGCCGAACATGCTGATGGACGCTCTGCAAAGTGCGTCCGTCTTGGAGGAGCATCGTACCTTGATGGGTATGATGGTTGAGAAGATTCAGTCCGCTAAAAGTGGGCTGAATGAAGCCTTCACGAGCCTACTAACAGGCTTCGAGGTATGCGATGTAATGTCTTTAGCCGCTTTTTGTATGAAAAATATGCTTGTATATAGATAGTAGCCCCTAAGACTTTGTTCGGGCCATGAAGAAGGGTCCACAGAGGATCTATAGACATCACAGGAAATAACATACTTATCTTTTTGGTAAAAAACAGGCTTCATTGTTAGCGGCAACTGCTAAGGCCGCCGAAGTTTCCGAACTGGAGCGGAAACTACATCTAGCTGACGAGGACAATATCCTTATTGACAAGCGGCTCCACGAGGCGCAAGGTATGTTTCAAGTACGCCGTACATGATTATATTAATTTGCAAACGCTAAGTTGAAGCTTACGGGCTGCTATATGCATAATTGCAGATGACGCTGCTGAGGTCGAGACCCTCAGGGCTAACCTGGCCTAGGCGAAGGAGCAGACATGGGTGAGCAATGCGGCCGGTGATAAAGCGGCTGCAAATTTAAAGGCCAAACAGGCTACCCGACGCTAGCTCGAGGAGCGGGTATCCAAAGTGGAGCAGGAGCTCAAGGATGCCACTCATAGGTGTGAGTTCTTCGAGGAGGAGAATAAAGCTAAGGCGGACGAACTCGCAAAGGCCCTTCAGGAGGCCCAAGAGGCGAGGTCCGAATCCCGAGCGGCTCGCGAGGAGATCCGACAAGTCGGACAGATAGCGGCTGGTAAGCCCTTTCTTTTACAGTCTAAGTTTGGCGATTAGAGGTATGCCTTGCTTAATCGACTATGGAGTTCTCCAGACGCATTTGTGGATCTCCCGAAGAGTGCCACCGACGCCGCGCAATTCTTCCGAGCATAGGAGGGGTGTGCGACGGAGAAGCTGTTCTGGTCGTAGTTTGCGACACAGGAGCGGTTGGCGTTGTTGAACGACCAAATGGTACAGTGGGCCAAGCTGCATAAGATGTCCGGAGCAGCCATGAAGGATGTCGTAGTCCAGCTGTGGCGAGCCGAACCCATTCCGAGCAGCAATTTTGGCCTAGTGGGGCGACTCGTCGATGCCTTGCCCCGCATTGAGGCAATCAAGCGGTCAATGTGCATAGAAGGTGGACGGATGGCCTTCGCCAACGTCAATATGCATTGGGCGAAGATGAAGGCCACCGTTATCATAGTTGAGGGTCCTCCCGGAGGCAAGAACTACCGCACGCTGGAGCTCTACTTAGAAGACATCCTAGAGGGCGCTCGCTTGATAGAGGGTTAATGCTGAACGTACATTATGTTCGAATGAATGTATCCGAATGACCTAGATGTGTTTATTATATATATTAAGGCTTTGCGATATATTTGTGCCATTATCTGAAAGTTCTTTCCTCCTATGCGGCTGTTTTTGTATTCCTGAGAGTTTTCTAGTCGTCGGCTTCGACCCCCACGTAGATACTACGGGGGTGTTTGGAATGGCACATGAGCGCAATTGACCCAACGTCTTGGTCCGTAAAGGAGGTGTGAGTGCAGCGAACCAAGCAATCGTACTATATGGCTTTACCACTCTCACTTAGTCATAGGAGTTTGACAATGGGGCTATAAGATAGCCCTTGGTATGTACGCGGCTATCCGGGTGCGGATGCGTTGACCGGAAAAAAAGTCCTTCAGAGAATATGGAAAAAAATTGCTAAAGATTTAGTAAGTTGCCGAGTGGCTGACCAGATCTCGCCGCATCATGACAGTCAGTTTTCGGTTTTCTCTACTGAGGTGCTTGACCGAACGAACCAGAAACACAATCGCAGTAGTTCTCCCTTTACTACCCTAGCCGAACAAACGGAATGTAAGTTAGTAAACACAGGAGCCGGGAAATCCAACTATTGATCAAACACATGATTCGGAGCCGATGCATATAATGCCAAGTTCGGGAAGCCGAAGTGTGCTATAAAGCTGTCGGATTTAGGGATCCGCAAACCCTTGAGAGGTTCGAACTTTGGGGTGCGTGCGAAGATCTCAACTTTCTCAACTTTCCTAAGCCTAGCCCGTCGAGCTCAAAGAGACACAAAGACACATCGATTTATACTGGTTCGGGTCACCGTTGTGGTGTAATACCCTAATCCAGTGTGGTGTGGTGGATTGCCTCGAAGGGCTATGGATGAACTGGTACAGAGGTTGAACAAGCCTCAGGAGGTGAGGTGTTCTTGAGTTGGTGTGGTGGATGCTAGCTCTACTTGCTCTTATCTCTCGTCTTCTCCTTCCGTTCTCCCGTCCCCCTTTCTATGGTGGTGGCTAGTCCTATTTATAATGGCCTTGGTCCTCTTCCCAAATATGAGCAGGAAGGGATTCCACAACGGCCGGATTTGAAAGGGGACAAGTAGTACAGTGTATCCTGACAAAAGTAGTCTTCGCCTGCGAAAAGCCTCTGGTCGTGACGCTGCGGTTGGCTCATTGATAACCTCCATCCTACTGTCCTGGCGGTCTTGGTCTCGTTGCACCAGAATGGAAACATTTGGCTGATTCCTCGGGACTCCACGCCTGTTGCTTGCCTCCTTTGCACCGAAGAGGAAACCTGCGCTCTGCACCCACCTGGCGCCCGCCTGGCCTTGGTCATCATGGCTCACATCAGCTGAGCCTCGTGAGGTAACCTGCACAGAACTCCACACTCCTCAAGAGCCCTCCTGAGGAGGCCAATTCCTTCGAGGGTCTTGGCATTGTCCACCTCGCGAGCCATGGCCCCTCGCGAGGGTCTTGCGGTGTTGGTGTCAAAGCGGGGACGTACCAGGCCGTCGATGAGGCCATGTGGTGGGCTGCAGGCAGGCAGGGCTGGATACCCCCGAATCCAGGACGCCGACACTAGCCCCCGGGCCCAAGGCACTTTCGGACTTGGCTTCCAGGAGAAGCCAAAGGGCAAGGGTGGAGCGCCGCGGGACCTATCAGCCTGCAGCCTTGAAGACATGTGGCGGTTGATGGGACGTGGGCGTCTCCACTTCCCCATGCCGCCTTGATATCCGGTAGACCCAGCAACCTCCCGTTGTCAGTGTAGCTCGCCCTTCACAAATTGCCGTGCTTGGCTCTTGTTTCCTCCTTCCCAATCTTGCAGCCGCGTCCGTAGATCCGGTGCCGACGCCTTGCCCTCTCTTGCTGTTTGCCATGGCCCCCAAGCCGAGGAAGAAGAAGGGGAAGCCGCTCGCCCCGGCCAGTCCTCCGCCGGCCCTGGAGCCAGCCCTTGAGCAGTCGACAGTGATCAACGCAGAGGGGCTGGACAAGGTTCACCATGCGCTTGCCACCGATTCAAGTGAGGGGAGGGCGACGGTTGTCCGCCCTGCATCTTGGCAAACTAGGGAGATGAGCGCCACTGACATTCCCATCTATCTCCCCTTTCTTCAATGATGTGATGTCACATTACCAGATCCATCTGCTACATCTGGATCCCCGCGCTGTCATCCTTCTTGCCGTCTTTGCCTTCCTCTACGAGGCCATGGTGGGCATCACTCCTTCCATGGCCTTGTTTCGCCATTTCTTCTTGCTTCGGTTGGTTGACGCCTGCCAACGCTCTGGGTGTGTGACCTTTGAAGCCGTGGCAGCGACCGCTGGTTCGGGGATTGACTTCGAGCTCCTGCCTGTCACGAAGGGATTCCGAAAGAAGTGCCTCCTTATGCACGCCCGCGTGTTCAGCCACCTGCTATTGATTCCTTAGTCGCCAGCCTCGCCTAGCTCCGGCTGGTGCCATGAGAAGCTCTCTGACCAGCGTATTGCTTTCGTCTGGAAGAGATTGGCAAGGCTCCAAGAACTGGAGGTGACGGTGCCAATGGTGGTGAAAGAATTCGTGAAGCAGCGCATTGCTCCCCTCTAGTGCCATTCTCGCCCGATGTGGGACTTCACAGGCACCGGAGATCCGATGAGGCTGCAGAAGCCGTCGCTTGCTGCTGATACCTTGGGCATGGTGCTGAAGCTTCTGACTAGCAAGTCCGAGCCTGCTGACCTTCCGGGGGGTGGCTGCCTTCTCTATCTGTGCTCGAACAAGGCGGCCTTCGCAGGGCAGATGCCTTTGTTCGACGAGTGGGGGTTGCTTCCCGAGGGCATTGAGGGGCCTCGTGAGAACCCCGTCTTCGTGGCTCCTTTCCTGATCGACCCTGCCGCGTGCGCCCCGAGTGTGGAGGCAGAGGGGCACGCGCCTCCATCAGCCGTCGAGAGCTCCTCCGAATGCCTTGCCCCGCTAGAGGCTCAGGAGTCCGAGGCTTCTGGGGCCCGGGAATGAGCTATCGCAGAACTGGTGCAACCCCGGGCTCCGGAGGTAGGGGCTTCTGACACCCAGGACGGTGGCTCCAGAGTGGCTGCTGGCGATGAGGAGCCCACCAACGGCCCCAGAGCCATGAGCCAGAAGGTCTCCCCGGGTGCCCCTGCCCTTGGGACCCCCACTCCAGATACTACATCGAGCGCTCCCCCTCCCGAGGATCGCCCGTTAGGGTCCGGTCGGCGCCGCTTGTGCCTCGAGTGGCTCCTGAAGAGGAAGAGGTCCCCGTACCGCAACAAGGGCACACGTGGGCCGCTGAAGCCAATGAGATACGTGGCTGCAGATGAGTAAGTACCTTCGCTCTTGACCTCCTAGTGCATGGCGTTTCCTCATGGCTGAGGTTTTGCAGGGCCTCCACGAAGGAAAAACCTTAGGAGGCAGGAACCCCCAAGGACTCCAGCTTGATGTATGCGCGCATCCGCCAGCGCCCCGAGCCTGTGCAGGGCGTGAGACCAGCTCCATCTAACATGATGCCGCGAGGGTGCCCCGGAGCCGGGCCCCATTCTCCATCTCCCCGCGACTCTGCCAGCGAGATGGGGGTTGCACCGGTGATCCTTCCTCTTGTCATTGCCGGTAGGGGGTGCTCCTGGGCAGCCTTCGTGTTCAAGTCGTGGGGCTGCGCCTGCCAGCCCCCGGTCGGCAACTGGCGGAGCACCTAGCACCTGCCGAGCGGCTCCGGGGCTGGCGAAGGTCTTGGCGATGAGCTCGCGCTCGCTCGCGGGTGTAGCGCGGTGCGCTTCGAGCTCTTCCATGAAGCGATGTGTGCGATGATCCATCTTGGTGGGGAGCTCGCCAGCGTCGACACCAGGCTTGAGGCAGAGAACCACCGCCTGGAGGATGAGTGGCAACGACTGATGGTCGCCATCAACCTTGGGAAGCTTCAGCGTGATGAAGCTGAAGCACGCGTGGCGGCCTTGCTTGCGCCTTCTCGTGAAGCCTGTGCCTATGCCATGGAAGAGGCCGAGGCAGCCAACCGCCGCCGCGAGGCGGTTGAGGACCGGGAGCGAGATCTTCTGTCTTCAAATGCAGCTCTGCAATGCGAAGTCGAGGAGCACCGCGCCCTGCTAGCGTCCACACCATGCGAGGTGGCCCTTGCCGAGGCGGGGCTCCTGAGGCGCCATGAAGACTTGATGCTGGAGATCGTGGAGCACAGCTTGGCGCTAGAGAGGCTTGAGGTGAGGGAGCGGCAGGGCGCCGTGGCTGAGGACACCTTAGCCGCTCGAGAAGCTCAGGTCCAGGCGGAGGTGGAGGAGAGGGTGGTGAAGGCGCGTGTTGAGCTGGCTGGAAGGCACCGCCTAGACTTGGAGTTGCTTAAGGCTGAGCTTGAGGGCCGGACCTCCACCCTGAAGGCTGAGCTATAGGCTGTGGAGCAGCATGAGAGCGCTGCCTGAGAAACCCTGACTTCCTCTGAATCTGCCCTGAATTCTGCCCGTGCCGAGATACCCTCTCTCCGGAAGCAAGTCGAAGACACCGCCTCCCTCCTAAAGAAGGCTTCGAGCAAAAGTGTCGCCGCTTGACATTGGAATGCGAGCACAGCTCCATGCTCCAAGGCCTGCCCGTCAGAGCCAACAATGCCTTGAGTGCCATTTGTGACGAGAGCGCTCCTCACCTGCACAAGAATGACTATGCCAGCCATCTCGGCTTCTTCACTGATATCGTGACCCGCCTGGAAGATCAGGCCGCAAAAGCCCACCAGCTTGTCGAGGAGAGGAGCTGGGGCCTCCTCGGGCGTGCGCTCTCGTTTATCTTTAGCAACCTCCTGAATCTTGATTCCCACTTTGATTTCAGCATCGTGCTAGTCCCCGTGCCTGCGCCCCCCCAAGACAAGCTTGCCAAGTGGGTGGATGGCCATGTGGACGCCTTGGTGAAGGAGCTGACTCTTGAGGATGACACGGCTATGCTCGTGGCCAAAGAAGCTGGCGCGGGTGTTGATGACGAGGAGGATGGCAGCTACGGCACAAGCAGCACCGATGGGAGCAACAAAAAAGGCACGTCCAGCTAGGCCCATGCTTCTTTTGCTTTAACCTGTATGACGAAAACTTGATGTCACATCCCTAGCTGCTGGTAGTGCTCTAGGCTGGCTTCATGTGTGCATCATGTCTATATTTTCAAAACTTGAACTGAGGAATTTTGGAAGCCTCAAAAACTTAAATAAAAGAGGGGCAAAACCCCTAGAAATCTCATTCATTGCTCCAAAAATGCTCTTCTTAAATGTTTGATAATTTTTGGTAAGGGTTCTGGTCCCAACCAAAATATTGAACATTTTTAAGGATTTATTTTTGGGACTTTGAATTTAAATCATTAGCTATTTGAATTTGAATTATATTCATATAACTAGAATATAATTTCAAATACCCCTGAAATATTTTATGAGCTTTTGGAAAAGTCCATATAGCAAAATAAAAATATTCAGAGGAGCTTTGGCATTGTTTGAATTATTATTTTTAATTCAAAACAGTGGCAAAAGAATTAAATAAAAGAAAAACAGAACAGAATTATAAAAAAAAAAAAGAGAGCAGAACCACCTGGACTTACCTGTGAAGCCCACCTGGTGGCCCAACAGGACCGGCCCAGCGCAGCCCAGCCCACCCTTCTCCTGTCGTCTTCCTCCCCTCGCACCGAAGCTGCTCGGTGGCGAGCGCTGGCGATGCCCCGGCCACCTCCTGCTTCCCCCGGTCTCCCTAGCGACGCCACGACGACGCCTCGTGTCCCCTCGCTCCTCTTCCTCCCTCGCTACTCCCTCTCTCTTCCCCGAACACTCTCCCCCCCTCCTCTGTTCTCCTCACCGAACGCGCCCGCCGCCGCCGACGAGAACCACCGCGGCCATGGTCTCTCCCTCGTTCCCTTGAGCAGCCCAGAGGCTCCGCCTCGACCCCCTCTTCCCCTCCACCGAGCCACGAGGTCCCGGACGCGCTGCAACGCCGCCACCATCGCCGTTCCCCTCGTCGGCCACCGGAGATCGCCGCCGTCAATTCTCCGTCGCAGAAGCGTCCCCGAGCCCACCGAGCCACCCTGCTGCCTCCCTCTGAGCTTGCCGTCGTTTCCCCTCACCTCTCTCTCTCGCGCGCGCCCTGTAGCCGCCGTCCGCCATGGCCGGTGAGCTCCGTGCTCCCGAGCTCCTCCGCCTACGCTCGTTGCCTCCGGGTGTTCCTGGTGACCCCAGCATCCCGTAGAGCCCATCGGCCGCGCCCGCCGTGCCGTGTAACGCCGAAACCGAGCACGCCCGAGCTCCGGCCGCCGCTGCCGAGCTCGAGGCCATCGTCTCCGGCCGCCCTAGCTGCTGCTGCTTGCTGAAACGGGCGCGGGTGAGCTCCAGCTCCCCGTAGCCGCTCTCCTCCGTCCATTTGGACGCCGGAGGAGCGAGCCCGCGCCCTCCGCCGCGCCTGTTGCCACCGGCGACGAACCGCCGGCGGGTTAGGCCCTGTTGACCAGGGGTTTGACCTCCCCTAGGTCGATGACAGGTGGGGCCAGCCCCCTGTTAATTAGTTTAGTTTTTCTAATTTTTTTTAGCCACTGACTCACTGACCTGCGGGCCCGGCCCGGCTAATTAAACTATGTTAGGTTTAAGTTATATTAGGATTAGTCATAGTCACTGACCAGTGGGCCCCACTGGTCAGGTTTGACCCTGACCGGCTCGGTTGACCCTGCTGACGTCACTGTGACGTGGTGCTGACGCCATAATTCATTTCTGGATTTATTATTATTCAGGAAATTCCAGAAAATGCCTAAAACTTCTAAAATTCATAGAAATTCAACCGTAACTCCAAATTAAATAATTTATATATGAAAAATTATCAGAAAAATTCAAGGAATCCATCTGTACCATTTTCATGCATGTTTGAACAATATTTGTCCTCTGTTTTGGACAAAACAAATAAAGGGCATTTAAATAATCACATATGGAGTTTGAATTTGAATCTTGTATTCAAACCAACTTCATTTAATCTGTTGCTAGTTGCATTAGCCCAAAACACATTCATTTTTGCCATGTCATGATCATGCATCATATTGTGCATTGCATTGATTGTGTTCCCTTCTGTGTTGCCGGTATTTGTCCCCTCTCGATAGACGTGATACCGATGATGTGATCGTTGACACTGATGAAGACTCAATGTTATCTTCAGAAGTGCCAGGCAAGCAAAACCCCCTTGTTCATTCCGATACAATCCTACTCTCTCGCTCCTGCTCTCTTTTACTGCATTAGGACAACACCGATTCATCTGTTACTTGCTGCGGTAGCTGAACCCCTTTATCCTTTGCATGACCTGTCATTGCCACAGTAAATAGATGAAACCCACTAGCATGAGTAGGAGTTGTTTGAGCCCTGATGTGCCTACTCATTCATGCTTGTTTGTCATGCCTGCTACTGCTTAGAGTTGAGTCAGGTCTGATTCATCGAGGATGAATCAGAGGTGTGTGAACATGTCCTACTATGTGTGAGCTAAGTGTGTGAACACGATTTGGTAAAAGGTGTCGGTGAGAGGCCATGTAGGAGTACATGGTGGGTTGTCTCATTGAAGCCGTCCTTAGGAACTGAGTTCTGTGTTTGTGATCCATGATTCAGCTACTACCATGCATTGGGCCCTGAAATATGACCCCGCTCGACTTCTTATTCACCCTAGTCCTCTGTCCAGGAGTTGCAAGTAGTTTCTAGTGTTTGTAGCTTACTGGAGGCCGTCGACAGCGCTGACCATAGGGGTGGGCTGTGATGCGGTAGGTACGTGGCACGGTGTACCGGATGCCCGTTTGGTATCTCAGGAACCCTGTTCACATCGTTTGGGGCTGTGAGCGAAACTCCGGCCGGATCTCCTCATGGATGGAACCCGAATAGGCGATAAACCTGGACTAGAGACTTGAGCGTTTAGGTAGGTCGTGGTCTACACCCACGTCGGCTTTCGCTTGAAGTCTGCCGAGCACATGTCGTGTGCAGACGCTAAGTGGTGGAAACATGTATGAAGAAGTACACCCATGCAGGGTTAACATCATCTATTCGAATAGCCGTGTCCGCGGAAAAGGACTTCTGGGTTGCTTATATCAGTTCATAGACAAGTGAAAGTGGATACTTTAAAATGCGCAAGATAAGCGTGAGTGCTATGGATGGCGTTCTCGTAGGGAGACGGGAGCGGATCCATAGTGGTGTATTGATATGGTGAATATGTGGACTCGTGTGCGCCACCTCAAAAGAGTCGCTTGCAGTCGTAGTTTAGGATAGCCACCGAGTCAAAGCTGGCTTGCTGCAGTTAAACCCCACCATCCCCTTGTTGAAAATGATGCATATGTAGTTAGTTCTGATGTAAGTCTTGCTGGGTACATTTGTACTCACGTTTGCCTATTTTATGTTTTTGCAGAGAGACTTCAGTCTCACTAGTAGTTCCACGTGGACTTCGACGTTTAGCTTGTTACCTCAGCTACGATCTTGTGCCCTCGGCAGGATCTGATAGATAGTCAGGCTTCTCAGCCTTTTTCATTTATAGATGTCTGTACCCAGACATGATAGCTTCCGCTTGTGCTTTGACTTGTATGCTCTGATTGTTGGGTCATAAGACCCATGTTTGTAATATCTCGCTCCTCGGAGCCTAATGAATAAATTACTTGAGTCGTAGAGTCATGTTGTGATGCCATGTTGTATTTGCACATATCGAGCATATTGTGTGTATGTTATTGAAATGCTTGGTATGTGTGGGATCTGACCTTCTAGTTGTTTATCTTTAGTAGCCTCTCTTACCGGGAAATGTCTCCTAGTGTTTCCACCGAGCCATGGTAGCTTGCTACTGCTCCGGAACACTTAGGCTGGCCGGCATGTGTCCTTCTTCGTTCCTGTGTCTGTCCCTTCGGGGAAATGTCACGCGATGAATACCGGAGTCCTGGTAGCCCGCTACAGCCCGGTTCACCGGAGTCCTGCTAGCCCAGTGCTACAGCCTGGATTCACTCGCTGATGACCGACACGTTCGATGCTGGGTCATGGATGCCTGTCCCTGTAGGTCTGTGCCACTTTGGGTTTACGACTAGCCATGTCAGCCCGGGTCCTTTGTCATATGGATGCTAGCGACACTATCATATACGTGAGCCAAAAGGCGCAAACGGTCCCGGGCAAAGGTAAGGTGGCACCCATGGGAATACCGTGCGTGAGGCTGCAAAGTGATATGATGTGTTACATGCTAGATCGGTGTGACTTAGGATCGGGGTCCTGACAGCGTTGGTATCAGAGCTTGACTGCCTGTAGGATTACCAAGCCAAACTGGTCGAAGTTGAGTCTAGAAATTCCTTAGTTATATAAGGGAATTGATTGTGGGATGGAACGTAAGGCTCTTTTTACTCCTTATACCTCATGGCCTTCTGATCTGAGTCATCATCTTCTCTTCTACGGGGATTAAGAACTAGGCTATCTCTTCTTTCTATTAGGATCACGTGTTACTAATCAGTGGACTTATAAGATTGTTGGATTTAAGCCTCTGTTCAGTTTTTACTGCTTCCGTATGTTAATTGTTGATCTCGAAGCCGTGATATTGTGCTTCTGAGTGGTTATGCCACCATTTTTGTGAATGTCTCAAATCTTTCTGAGCATTTACAGCCGTTATGCTGTCCGAGTCATCCCAGGTTTCTAAGTAGTCTGATGCAATTGCAAATCCTTTCTTCCCGTTTCAATGTGCCCATGGGCCAGATTAATCACACTAATTGTTGAGTTGAGGTATTCTATTGCCTTGACTTTTATGTTGGAGTTACTATTATGACCCTAGGTATTTAGGGAGTCACCTAGTAATCTAGCAACGTTTTGTGTTCCCAGTGTGAGATTCTGGCCTTTATTCTCGAAAGCATCCCGTGATGCTACTTAGTAGTAGGTATTCTACTCCTGGGTTCTGAACCCGAGATTCACTCTACCTACTTCATGTTGATAGTAATTGCTAGTGCCTTTAGGATATTAGTAACCTTTGCGATAGTCCTTGAAGTCCGTGGTATCTTCTTCTTGCAAATACCATGAACTACTTATGGCAGAAGTTCCTCGTTGAACTGAAATATCACAACAGGATTATTTTGATGAGTTCTCCATTATATATTGTGGCTCTGCCAGTTCTACCTTTCCGCATGGGTTATCCGGAAGAAATATGTTGAACTTGGTTCGACATACTAATCTATGCATCCACAACTCAGAAAAATTATATGTTCCTTTGAGATGTTCTCTTTAGTTGCATTCTGACCCTCGTCTATCAATTGATAGTCAAGAGTATGCGTGCGTTCGTTTATCAATGCCTATTACTCTTGTGGTCCGTCAAGCCATTCTATCGCGGAATGACTAGGAGAAACAAACTCCAGTACCTCTTCCATATCTAGGATTGGGTCAAAACAATTGTACTCCGCAGATCAAAATGCCAATCCAGCTTTTGCTCTGTTCTACCTTGGAGTATTACCATGTTTTATATCGGGATTGTTATAGGAATTGCACACCATCCTATGAACTCTTGGTACAGTGATACTTTTGCCATCATTGTTCATTCCTCGGTTCCTGTGTTATTGTAACCGGAATGCCAACAAATGAATCATGGCGTGTGAAATCAATACTCCCAGCAACCTCGTTGCTTGGTAGTTAAAGGATAATAATTTCAATCTTAGCATGTTGGTTTTTAAATCATCCCTCTAAGACTGATCGTGCTACCTAGTCCTTATTTCTGTGCACCCTTCGATTGATGAGTTAGGATCTTGTCAAGTCCTCACTCATTTGATCATATCGTCTTGCCCTCAAAAGCGAGATTGTTCTCGAGCTTAGTAACATACCGGTGGTTCGTGATTTTCCGAATATCTTCTCGGAAGTATTACCAGGTTGTCACCTGACTGCTATGTTGAGCTCGTGATCAAGTCGGGTTCTTGTGAACCACCCTTTCTCCAAGAATCTGTGATGGATATCCCGGAGCTAGTTGGTTAAGCTAGACAACAACTTGGAGAGTTGGAAGATAAAAGCTTGTCTGACTTAGTTCATGTTAAGGGATATCTTTCTGTGTATGTGTGTGTGTTGAAGAAAGATGATATCTTCATTAATTGGTCCTTGTGATCAGTTGTTGGACCTATTGTCTTACCCCATCTATAATTTGAGTATGGGCTATCATCCAATCAGACCAGAACCAACGATATTCGTAATGTTGTCTTACTCGTGGTTGATCCCTCGAGCATACACCATTATATCTTTTGGGTCTGACCAATGCTAACACTTGTTCTCTTAACTATGGAATTCCTTTTAAAGGGAAACCCGGAAGAATTGTTGTTGAGCCCATTGACAACATCCTTATCTCCTCCATGATTTTGTTGAACATTAAGCTAGTGTTGGAAACTTTTGAAAGCATTTCTTCATGCTAACTCATGAAGTATTTGTTTGATGAAAGGAGTGACTTCCTCTTATACATGTGCATTTGGTGAAAGTTGCCGCCGTGGATTTGAGAAAGTTAGTTTTGCTTCCTCTGGAATCATCCCAAGTCAGTCATGCATACGTGCGAAGTATTCTGTGGTCTGGAGACTTGCAACCTCCATTCTATATGTATATCCTAGCACACCAAGCCACTGATTGAGTTGTTCAAAGATAAAGGAGTCTGTCCAAGGTGAACTCTTTGGACTTCCACGCGTGGAGACTTCGATGTCATTAATGATGGTTCCCCACCTGAACTCAGTAGTGTTTTATTATAAGACTACCACGTGGTCATGTTTGTCTGGGACAGCGTGTTCACATGTTTGTAGCAGAACCAGCTCATGTTTTGGAGCTTACTATCGTAGTTCATTCCCCGAGAATCTCGCAGCGTTGTCTCGTCGAATTGTGTTGCAAACTTTCATTTTTCTTCCTAGACTCGATGAGTCTGGAATATCCTGACACCAACCAGATCTGAATCTCAGGCAGATATGATGGTTTGGAACATTTCCCAAGAACTATAATATCGGTCCCTCGAAAACCGGTAAAGTGGATGTCGTGGCCAACACACCCAGCCGGAAGACCTATTATTATAATATCTTGATTGAGGAAGTTGGCCACCTCCCCATAGGGATTTCGTAGGATTTACTCCCTAGTTGCCCCTATGGATTTTGAGATCCCGAAGTCCGACCTTTTACTTGATGTTCTAGATATCAAACCATATCTATGAATGGGTTACGCTAGCACATCAAGGAGAATATTAGAAGCGGAGTGCTAAATGTCTCTCGGTCGATCATCCAGATTTTGTTTCCTTGGCCTCGCCAAGGTGAAATCTAAGAAGGTGTTATCTTCCTTTGCGTCGGCATCTTCCACCGGTATTCATCATGGTAGTAAGTTGTGTTGCCAGAATCCTTGACACGGATATTGGTAAAACCTTGATGATTATGGAAATGCTCAAGTTCTTGAGAGCACGCACAAGCGTTAGGTGTTACCATCGGCACTAGCTAGGTTTGCTCTCAACTTCCTCGGTTATGCTATAACTTCTCAACAGTGGATTCACTCTCTATTGTTGGGTTCTTCCCCAGTTACCAGAATCATTCCCAGCATTTGCATTTTGTTCCCAGCTTGCACCGCCAATGTGCCATTCTACCACGGGTCTCTTCCATTTCCGGTGGTAAGCAAGTTCATCCATTACGTTGTCTTCAACAAGGTAATCCACATCATCCAAGTACGAGTATGCCATTCTACCGACCCCCTTCAAACGATCGCTCGAGAATTGCCCTAGGCTGGTTTTAAGAGTTACAATGATCCCTGAATCAAAGGTAATTCTTTTTGCCACTTAAGGGGATATTTCTACGAGTCACCTTCCCTAAGGTGCCTCGTTGTGGCTCCATGGCAACTCAACTCCTCGCTACGTGACAATCGTTTACCACATTCTTGAGTCTGGAATTGTGGTCTACCTAGTGAACCTTCGTCATCTGCTTCACTCCATTCCTATGGATGTGTGCTCGTGTCTCAACCCGAGAGATGGTCCTATGTCTCGTTCCGTGAGTTGTTCGATCTTCGAGAAGATCGACCCTGCTAGAGTCTCCTTCTTTCCTCCATGTCATGTTGACAGGATTTTTCAAGGCAAGACTTCAAGACAATGATGGTGAATGAATCAACGTTCAACTAAAGTGCACCCTGGATCGTGAAGATTATACTAGTCTGCGTTACCCTTCACTTTACCCTACGCTTGAATCTCGAGACGAGATTCTTGTTTAGTGGGGGTGAGTTGTCACATCCCTAGCTGCTGGTAGTGCTCTAGGCTGGCTTCATGTGTGCATCATGTCTATATTTTCGAAACTTGAACTGAGGAATTTTGGAAGCCTCAAAAACTTAAATAGAAGAGGGGCAAAAACCCTAGAAATCTCATTCATTGCTCCAAAAATGCTCTTCTTAAATGTTTGATAATTTTTGGTAAGGGTTCTGGTCCCAACCAAAATATTGAACATTTTTAAGGATTTATTTTTGGGACTTTGAATTTAAATCATTAGCTATTTGAATTTGAATTATATTCATATAACTAGAATATAATTTCAAATACCCCTGAAATATTTTATGAGCTTTTGGAAAAGTCCATATAGCAAAATAAAAATATTCAAAGGAGCTTTGGCATTGTTTGAATTATTATTTTTAATTCAAAACAGTGGCAAAAGAATTAATAAAAGAAAAACAGAACAGAATTATAAAAAAAAAAAAGAGAGCAGAACCACCTGGACTTACCTGTGAAGCCCACCTGGTGGCCCAACAGGACCGGCCCAGCGCAGCCCAGCCCACCCTTCTCCTGTCCTCTTCCCCCCCTCGCACCGAAGCTGCTCGGTGGCGAGCGCTGGCGATGCCCCGGCCACCTCCTGCTTCCCCCGGTCTCCCTAGCGACGCCACGATGACGCCTCGTGTCCCCTCGCTCCTCTTCCTCCCTCGCTGCTCCCTCTCTCTTCCCCGAACACTCTCCCCCCCTCCTCTATTCTCCTCACCGAACGCGCCCGCCGCCGCCGACGAGAACCACCGCGGCCATGGTCTCTCCCTCGTTCCCTTGAGCAGCCCAGAGGCTCCGCCTCGACCCCCTCTTCCCCTCCACCGAGCCACGAGGTCCCGGACGCGCTGCAACGCCGCCACCATCGCCGTTCCCCTCGTCGGCCACCGGAGATCGCCGCCATCAATTCTCCGTCGCAGAAGCGTCCCCGAGCCCACTGAGCCACCCTGCTGCCTCCCTGTGAGCTTGCCGTCGTTTCCCCTCACCTCTCTCTCTCGCGCGCGCCCTGTAGCCGCCGCCCCATGAGCACCTGAAGCCGCCGTCCGCCATGGCCGGTGAGCTCCGTGCTCCCGAGCTCCTCCGCCTACGCTCGTTGCCTCCGGGTGTTCCTGGTGACCCCAGCATCCCGTAGAGCCCATCGGCCGCGCCCGCCGTGCCGTGTAACGCCGAAACCGAGCACGCCTGAGCTCTGGCCGCCGCTGCCGAGCTCGAGGCCATCGTCTTCGGCCGCCCTAGCTGCTGCTGCTTGCTGAAACGGGCGCGGGTGAGCTCCAGCTCCCCGTAGCCGCTCTCCTCCGTCCATTTGGACGCCGGAGGAGCGAGCCCGCGCCCTCCGCCGCGCCTGTTGCCACCGGCGACGAACCGCCGGCGGGTTAGGCCCTATTGACCAGGGGTTTGACCTCCCCTGGGTCGATGACAGGTGGGGCCAGCCCCCTGTTAATTAGTTTAGTTTTTCTAATTTTTTAGCCACTGACTCACTGACCTGCGGGCCCGGCCCGGCTAATTAAACTAGGTTAGGTTTAAGTTATATTAGGATTAGTCATAGTCACTGACCAGTGGGCCCCACTGGTCAGGTTTGACCCTGACCGACTCGGTTGACCCTGCTGATGTCACTGTGATGTGGTGCTGACGCCATAATTCATTTCTGGATTTATTATTATTCATGAAATTCCAGAAAATGCCTAAAACTTCTAAAATTCATAGAAATTCAACCGTAACTCCAAATTAAATAATTTATATATGAAAAATTATCAGAAAAATTCAAGGAATCCATCTGTACCATTTTCATGCATGTTTGAACAATATTTGTCCTCTGTTTTGGACAAAACAAATAAAGGGCATTTAAATAATCACATATGGAGTTTGAATTTGAATCTTGTATTCAAACCAACTTCATTTAATCTGTTGCTAGTTGCATTAGCCCAAAACACATTCATTTTTGCCATGTCATGATCATGCATCATATTGTGCATTGCATTGATTGTGTTCCCTTCTGTGTTGCCGGTATTTGTCCCCTCTCGATAGACGTGATACCGATGATGTGATCGTTGACACTGATGAAGACTCAATGTTATCTTCAGAAGTGCCAGGCAAGCAAAACCCCCTTGTTCATTCCGATACAATCCTACTCTCTCGCTCCTGCTCTCTTTTACTGCATTAGGACAACACCGATTCATCTGTTACTTGCTGCGGTAGCTGAACCCCTTTATCCTTTGCATGACCTGTCATTGCCACAGTAAATAGATGAAACCCACTAGCATGAGTAGGAGTTGTTTGAGCCCTGATGTGCCTACTCATTCATGCTTGTTTGTCATGCCTGCTACTGCTTAGAGTTGAGTCAGGTCTGATTCATCGAGAATGAATCAGAGGTGTGTGAACATGTCCTACTATGTGTGAGCTAAGTGTGTGAACACGATTTGGTAAAAGGTGTCGGTGAGAGGCCATGTAGGAGTACATGGTGGGTTGTCTCATTGAAGCCATCCTTAGGAACTGAGTTCTGTGTTTGTGATCCATGATTCAGCTACTACCATGCATTGGGCCCTGAAATATGACCCCGCTCGACTTCTTATTCACCCTAGTCCTCTGTCCAGGAGTTGCAAGTAGTTTCTAGTGTTTGTAGCTTACTGGAGGCCGTCGACAGCGCTGACCATAGGGGTGGGCTGTGATGCGGTAGGTACGTGGCACGGTGTACCGGATGCCCGTTTGGTATCTCGGGAACCCTGTTCACATCGTTTGGGGCTGTGAGCGAAACTCCGGCCGGATCTCCTCATGGATGGAACCCGAATAGGCGATAAACCTGGACTAGAGACTTGAGCGTTTAGGTAGGTCGTGGTCTACACCCACGTCGGCTTTCGCTTGAAGTCTGCCGAGCACATGTCGTGTGCAGACGCTAAGTGGTGGAAACATGTATGAAGAAGTACACCCCTGCAGGGTTAACATCATCTATTCGAATAGCCGTGTCCGCGGAAAAGGACTTCTGGGTTGCTTATATCAGTTCATAGACAAGTGAAAGTGGATACTTTAAAATGCGCAAGATAAGCGTGAGTGCTATGGATGGCGTTCTCGTAGGGAGACGGGAGCGGATCCATAGTGGTGTATTGATATGGTGAATATGTGGACTCGTGTGCGCCACCTCAAAAGAGTCGCTTGCAGTCGTAGTTTAGGATAGCCACCGAGTCAAAGCTGGCTTGCTGCAGTTAAACCCCACCATCCCCTTGTTGAAAATGATGCATATGTAGTTAGTTCTGATGTAAGTCTTGTTGGGTACATTTGTACTCACGTTTGCCTATTTTATGTTTTTGCAGAGAGACTTCAGTCTCACTAGTAGTTCCACGTGGACTTCGACGTTTAGCTTGTTACCTCAGCTACGATCTTGTGCCCTCGGCAGGATCTGATAGATAGTCAGGCTTCTCAGCCTTTTTCAGTTATAGATGTCTGTACCCAGACATGATAGCTTCCGCTTGTGCTTTGACTTGTATGCTCTGATTGTTGGGTCATAAGACCCATGTTTGTAATATCTCGCTCCTCGGAGCCTAATGAATAAATTACTTGAGTCGTAGAGTCATGTTGTGATGCCATGTTGTATTTGCACATATCGAGCATATTGTGTGTATGTTATTGAAATGCTTGGTATGTGTGGGATCTGACCTTCTAGTTGTTTATCTTTAGTAGCCTCTCTTACCGGGAAATGTCTCCTAGTGTTTCCACCGAGCCATGGTAGCTTGCTACTGCTCCAGAACACTTAGGCTGGCCGGCATGTGTCCTTCTTCGTTCCTGTGTCTGTCCCTTCGGGGAAATGTCACGCGATGAATACCGGAGTCCTGTTAGCCCGCTACAGCCCGGTTCACCGGAGTCCTGCTAGCCCAGTGCTACAGCCTGGATTCACTCGCTGATGACCGACACGTTCGATGCTGGGTCATGGATGCCTGTCCCTGTAGGTCTGTGCCACTTTGGGTTTACGACTAGCCATGTCAGCCCGGGTCCTTTGTCATATGGATGCTAGCGACACTATCATATACGTGAGCCAAAAGGTGCAAACGGTCCCGGGCAAAGGTAAGGTGGCACCCGTGGGAATACCGTGCATGAGGCTGCAAAGTGATATGATGTGTTACATGCTAGATCGGTGTGACTTAGGATCGGGGTCCTGACACTTGAATGCATTCTTGTGAGAGCATTTTGAAAAGGGGGTGCCCCTTATGATGTGTGAGATTGCCAAATGCTTTTGAAGTACACCCAGAGCGGGGTCCCGCAGGGCTACGGGTCACAAAGCAGGGTAGTTGCTTATGACTTATCTTGGGTTTCGAGGGTCTTGAGTGGGGCCTGGCGTCACGACCGAGCCTCTTCTCCTGAGGCGAGCCCGCCGTGAACTCGCGAGGTTCTATGCCTCCCGAGGAGCCTGCTAGCCTGCCGTGGAGTACCTCGTGAGGAGCCGACTACCCGACTGTGGCGAGGTGGGTGCATGGGACGACCGCACCCACGAGCCCCCTGGGGTAGCGATCGGCACCAGCGCGTGCACCATACCCAGCCCCCACTCGCGAGGCGCTTGAGGGTAGGGTAGCGGTCACGAGCTTCCAAAAAGAACAGAAGAACTGAAAGCGAGAGAGCGACGTGAAACGAGAAAACTCCCCCCCCCCATTTTTATAAACGCACGAAAGACAAACTGCTGCAAAAAGTCAGCAAGCAAATACAAAAAGGAGGCAAAAAGCATACGACCGTGTCCAGCGCCTAGCTAGTCTTCAGTCTTCAGTCTTCAGTCTTCTCACCAGCGCGGAGCTAAGTGCTTCCACTGGCTGGGCATAGTCATTGGGGATAGTGTCGATGGCCAGCGCGGAGCATGGTGCTTCCACTAGGACATGGGTGGGAGCCCTCGTGAGGCCCCAGGGCGGCACTCAGGAGACTCTGAGGCATGTACAACCCCACTCATTATTACGTGAGAGTGTCACGAGCGAAGACCTTCACAGGTCGGAGCCTTGCTTCATGTCGCCCGACGAGGACCCCGCCGTGCGCCACCCCTGACCACCGTTGGGGAGACCGGAAACTAGGACAAGACCAAGGGGCCAAGGGGACGCTGGTGGCGTCCTTGGCGACTGTGGGCCCCCCACCAAGGAGAAGGGCTCGCCGGCGCCTTCCTCGGCAAGGAACCTACCTCCAGGCAGGACCCTGCTCCATGCAGTGCGAGGAAGGCCCTGCCGCTGGGCTTCCCCGCGCTGCTCCCAACGTCCTTCGCGCTCCTGATGGGGGTCCGCTGTCCCGAGGATCCTGGTGGTTGCTGCGTACTGGTTCACCTGCGATCCATGGTCAGTGTAAGCGTGCCCCTGCGGTGTTAGCTGTACCCAGAGGCTGCCGCCGTTGGAGACATTGGCAGGGCTTGGTGGTGGTTCGAAGGAGAGCTCGGCCTCGTGTATGTCCAGCGCCCAGCCTGTCATGGGGGATCGGCTAGGGCCCTCTCCCAGCGCATGCCTTGGATCCATTGCAATGGGGACGTAGGCTTTCGGGCTATTCGCACTAGAGGTGCCGCCCAGCTGCCTAACGTTCCCGCTTGCTTCTGCCGTCCTCTGGTCCTGCTGGCCAGGGGCCGGCACTCCAGCGCAGCACCTGGTGTTGCCGCCTGAAGCAGCCCCGCACCAAGGGGGCACGTTCGGGATGGCGCGGGCTGCTCCATGAGGTTGGTCGGCATCGAGAGGCTCTCCAGGGCCCCTAGGAGGGGGCGTGCGGTTGTGTCGGGGATGAGCGCGCACCCCCACCACCGCCTGCAACGTGGGCAGGGTGTAGAACGGCGCCGCCCCCTGCACGCTGCATCCAACAGCTCGGCAACCCGTTCCAGTAGGGCATCGCGGCCGCTTTCTAGCAACCATCATCGCAGGAGCTCAGGGACCACGATGACCGATGAGCGCATGTTTGCTTGTTCCCTGCGCGAGTGTGGAGCGGTTGTTGCAGCGTAGTTTGCAGATCGCGTGGCTGCGTGGCTATGGCGCAGAGCCAGTGGAGAAGGTTGTGCAACGCGCCCCCCGCGGCCGGTGGCCCCTGGAGGAACGCGGGCCGTGATCAGGGCAGAGTGAAGGTCTTCTTCGTCGGCGGGCGCTGCCGAGGAGGCCTGGACGACCCAGTGCTCGACGTGCGCTCGCGGGGTGTTGGACATGGCGTTGGTGGAGAGGCGTAGGACTGGTCGATGGAAGAGAATATCCAATGCACCCCTACCTGGCGCGCCAAATGTTGGATTTAGGGATCCGCAAACCCATGAGAGGTTCAAACTCTGGGGTGCGTGCGGAGATCTCAACCTGCCCAGCCTACCTACTCGTGGTCCTCCTAAGCCTAGCACGTCGAGCTCAAAGAGACACAAAGACACATCAATTTATACTGGTTCGGGCCACCATTGTGGTGTAATACCCTAATCCAGCGTGGTGTGGTGGATTGCCTCGAAGGGCTATGGATGAACTGGTACAGAGGATGAACAAGCGTCAGGAGGTGAGGTGTTCTTGAGCTGGTGTGGTGGATGCTAGCTCTACTTGTTCTTATCTCTCGTCTTCTCCTTCCATTCTTTGTCCCCCTTTCTATGGTGGTGGCTAGTCCTATTTATAGTGGCCTTGGTCCTCTTCCCAAATATGAGCAGGAAGGGATTCCACAACGGACGGATTTGAAAGGGGACAAGTAGTACAGTCTATCCTGACAAAAGTTGTCTTCGCCTGCGAAAAGCCTCTGGTCGTGACGCTGCGGTGCGCTAGTCAATGACCTCCAGCCAGCTGTCCTGGCGGTCTTGGTCTCGTTGCATTAGAATAGAAACCTTTGGCTGATTCCTCGGGACTCCGCGCCTGTGGCTTGCCTCCTGTGCACCAAAGTGGAAACCTGCGCTCTGTGCCCGCCTGGCGCCCGCCTGACCTTGGTCGTCATGGCTCACATCAGCTGAGCCTCGTGAGGTAACCTGCATAGAACTCTCCGCCCCTCAAGAGCCCTCCCGAGGAGGCTAATTCTGTCAGGGTCTTGGCGTTGTCCGCCTCACGAGGCTTGGCCCCTCACGAGGGTCTTACGGTGTTGGTGTCGAACCTCGGCCATACCAGGCCGTCGATGAGGCCACGTGGTGGGCCGCAGGCAGGCAGGGCTGGATACCCCCGAATCCAGGACACCGACAAAAGCTATTCGGGCTTTTTGTTTGACGACACATATGTGGCCACATAGAGCCCCTGGCAATGGGTGTCGAGGTGTGTGAGTGAAACAACTAGGGAAACGGAATACTGTTTTATAAATAAGGTCGATACCGAAAAAATTGTCCTCACTAGAATCTGATTGATACGTCAAAACGTGATCTTACAGAGAGCACCATAAGTACTGAAACCATTTTACATGCCGGGGGTCTAAGAATAATGAGAAGAGCTCGATACAGGTCCTTTGAATAAGGTTTGGTCTGAAGAATCCTTTTGACATCCTGCCACACGTCTACGCCGCTTTCGCCTTGGAGAGAGCGGTTCCTTGAGAGGAATGGTCTTCGGCTATCCATACGAGACTGAGCTCGAAAAGGAGTCCTTATAGGTCTGTAGGATATGTAGGTTTGAATGCACCTGTGGTAGAAGAGAAAAAATACTTGTAGAAAAAAGGTGGAGGGTCATATAGGGTCAAACCGTACTATAGACATGTCCGTATTGTGCCTCCATTGATGCCCAAGGTATTTTGAGTGCATAAATATGCACGCGGTACGAACTCCGCGGGTGTGTGCGGCGATCGACGGAGGCGAAATTGCTAGTCGAGCTCTGGAATGACCGAGCTGTCATCATGCAGAACTGACCGGGCTCGTTTAACAATGTCTGGCGGTTTGATAGACGATGAGGTGTGCGGCTTGATAGGGCCGCTCTGTGCTTCGGCCGCGAGGGCCGCGGTGTGCTCCTCCATACAGAGGGAGCATTTTGTGTTTCCATTGACTGTTATGACGCCACATGGACCGGGCATCTTGAGCTTTAAATAAACATAGTATGGGACCATGTTGAATCGAGCGAAAGCGGTTTGTCCGAGCAGTGCATTATAACCACTTTGGAAGGGGACAATATCGAAGATCAAGTCTTCGCTGGTACTTGTCTGGCAAGCCGAAAATGACTTCCAATGATATTGAGCCTGAGCAATGGGCCTCTACACCAGGTATTACTCCTTTAAAGGTAGTTTTAGTGGGCTTGATTCTTGACGAATCAATACCCATTTTGCGGACAGTGTCCTGGCCACACGGTGGTCGGCAGGTCCGTCATCAGCGTTACGCGTTGGCAGTATGGGCTCCAGGGCCTCATCATCGAATTGGGATAGCATCTTGCGCTTCAGGTAACTCTTAGTTGGGCATTCGAGGTCGTATTCATTGGCTACCAGGACAGTAGTCCATCTATCATTGAATAAGTCCTGATCAGCTTGGAGCTGTTGCTGCTTCTTTTTCAGGCTTCTGGCAGTGGCTATTAGTCGGCCCTTAAAGCGCTCTTGTTCGAGGGGTTCCTCTGGCACGATGAAATCCTCGTCGTCGAGGCTCTCATCCTCTTCGGAGATCGGTAAATAGTTACTATCCTCCGAGCCCTCGTTCCCGACAGGATCATCGGTGTTAACTTGCCCATCCTCCCAATCGTCCTGTTCGGATGTTGGTTCTATAGGGGCTTCTTGGTCTTCGGCGTTCTCCGGAATATTATTGTGTTTTTCGCGACGCGATTCCGAGTGACGCCGCTGACGTCGACGCTTTGGTGGTGCCTCCGAAGGCTTGTCCTCCACTGGATGCGTCCCACCATCGCCGTCATCCTCTTTGGGTGTGTCGACCATGTACACGTCATATGTGGAAGTGGTCGTCCAGCGTCCGGTGAACGGCAGGTCCTGGCTTCGCTCATCTCCGACATCGTCATCCATATCGTCAATGCCTCGGAAGCGTAGTCGAGCATGACGGTTAAGTCCTCGACAGTGGCTATGACGTGGATGGTGGGTGGGACGTAAAATTACCTGCTCTTAGCCCCTAGTACGAGTTGGGTGTAGTTCGGCAGTGATTTTTCTGCAACGGTGAGAGATCGCATTAGGTCCAAGGCCTCATTTAGGAGCGACGTTTGGACGGGGAAGCGAGAGTCCGTGGAGTTGGGCGGGACAAAAGTTCCCTGGCCATGCTCACATGACGCGGACCTCCAGAGTTAGGAGCTAGTTCCCGAAGGCGAGTCCGGCTTCATGAGGATAGAGGGAGCATGGCATAGCTCCGGGCCTGCCAGTGGCGCGATCCCCTCCAGTTCTCCGGTGTCAAGCTCTATAGTTGCAGAGGGTCCGACGAGCTCTAAACTCCCGTCTTTGGACCTGGTGATGCGCTCCGGATCTAAGCATGGAGCGGTGGTTGGGGCCATGAACCCTTGGAAGATCAATTCTCCTCAGATATCAACGACATAGTTCAAATTTCCAAAACTGATCTGATGACCAGGGGCGTAGCTGTCGATCTGCTCCAGATGGCCAATAGAGTTGGCACGCAGTGCGAAAGCGCCGAATATGAAAATTTGGCGGGGGAAATGTCTCCCTCAAGGCGGTATTATTGTAGATGATCGATGGAGCCATCGAGCCTTCTAGCCACGGCACAGTGCAACTCTCAATGAAAGCACCAATGTCGGTGTCAAAACCGGCAGATCTCGGGTCGGGGGTCCCGAATTGTGCGTCTAAGGATCAAAGGTAACAGGAGGCACGGGACACGATGTTTACCTAGGTTTGGGCCCTCTTAATGGAGGTAATACCCTACTTCCTGCTTGATTGACTTTGATGAGTATAGGGGTTAAAAGAGTTGATCTACCTCGAGATCATAATGGCTAAACCCTAGATGTCTAGCATGTATGATTGTGATTTCCTCTACGGACTAAACCCTCCGGTTTATATAGACACGGAGGGACATAGGGTTGTACAGAGTCGGTTTACAGAGAAAGGAAGATACATGATCCGAACACCAAGCTTGCCATCCACGCAAAGGTGAGTCCCATCCAGGCACGGGGAAAGGCCTTTGATCTCGTATCTTCACGGCCCATTAGTCCGGCCAATATCACATAACCCGGACTCCCGAGGACCCCTAGTCCAGGAATCCCTCACCCGCCAGGCTAGCCATGGCCATAGACCAACTTAGGCCAAAAGCCTAAGCTCGTGGGAGTACGTATTTCTCACCGACATTACATTCATGTTCGCACACTCATTTCAGTTGTCGGTGTTCATAATTTTTCATTGAATCATCCATGCTAGTTTATTTTCTCATTTTCTTCTTATGTGTTTGAAAAACTTTGAGAAAATTCAACAAAAAAAACTAGTTCTAGGTTCTTTTCAATTTTTATTTTTAGTTTATTTAGTAGTGGTATTTAAAGAAAACCCCAAAACATTTCTCGTTCTTCTTTTGCTTCTTGGGAGCTTTCCCGTGTAAATAGTTTCTCTCATTCTTGTTTTTCCTTTGTTCAGAAAAATCAAAACTCCAAAAACATTTCAGTGTGTTTCTTTGAAATCCCTTTTCCTTTCTTCGGGTCATAATGAGAACACCACAATGAAAATGCTGAGTGGCTCTCATATGCATTATTGTTGATCTAACAAAGAGCCCATATTACCTTGTCTTCTCCTTTGAATAAATGTTTGCATATTCCAGCTTAGTCCCATGCACGTGCACTATTATTATTATTCACGCCGTTCGGTCATGCAAGTGAAAGGCAATAATGATGATATATGATGAAATGATTGAGATGGAGAAAAGCTGGTACGAACTCGACCTATTTTGTTTTTGTAAATATGATTAGTTCACCATTCTTGATTCAGCCCATTATGAATGAAACATGTTTGTAACGACAATTAGAGATTATAGTTACTCATGCTATGCTTAATTAGTTAGGAGTTTATAATGGTTTACTTTGTGTGCCAACATGCTTTTAAAATGGTTGTGATGTAGTATGATAGGATGGTGTCCTCCTTTGAATGATTTAAGTGCCTTGACTTGGCACATGTGCACGCATTTCGGGGATATACCCCGCGGTATGAACCAGCCGAAAATATGACCCAGCCAGGCTTGGCGGTTTACTTGAGACCCGGTTGACACTTGGCGATTCACTGGCGACCCGCCCTGACCAGATAGTTTACAAGCAACCTGCCTAAACATTATGACTCACTGGTAACCCGGCGGGCGGCGGACGGATGACAAGGCCCAAGGCCCAGAAGGCTGGTTTATGTTAATGGTGGGCCGGTTTAAGAGGAAAGGCATGAGGAATATTTACCTTACAAGGAGTTGAGACCCGGACTTGTATCCGATTTGTATTAGAAGGTAGACTTATGTCTACTACACAACCTTCTTCTTGTAGACGTTGTTGGGCCTCCAAGTGCAGAGGTTTGTAGGACAGTAGCAAATTCTCCTCAAGTGGATGACCTAAGGTTTATCAATCCGTGGGAGGCGTAGGATGAACACGGTCTCTCTCAAACAACCCGGCAACCAAATAACAAAGAGTCTCTTGTGTCCCCAACACACCCAATACAATGGTAAATTGTATAGGTGCACTAGTTCGGAAAAGAGATGGTGATACAAGTGCAATATGGATGGTAGATATAGGTTTTTGTAATCTGAAAATATAAAAACTGCAAGGTAACTAATGATAAAAGTGAGCGTAAACGGTATTGCAATGATAAGAAACAAGGCCTAGGGTTCATACTTTCACTAGTGGAAGTTCTCTCAACAATAATAACATAGATAGATCATATAACAATCCCTCAACATGCAACAAAGAGTCACTCCAAAGCCAATAATAGCGGAGAACAAATGAAGAGATTATGGTAGGGTACGAAACCACCTCAGAGTTATTCTTTAGGATCAATCTATTCAAGAGTTCGTGCTAGAATAACACCTTAAGACACAAATCAACCAAAATCCTAATGTCACCGAGATACTCCAGTTGTCACCTCAAGTATCCGTGGGCATGATTATACGATATGCATCACACAATCTCTGATTCATCTATTCAACCAACACAAAGTACTTCAAAGAGTGCCCCAAAGTTTCTACCGGAGAGTCAAGATGAAAACGTGTGCCAACCCCTATGCATAGGTTCATGGGCGGAACCCGCAAGTTGATCACCAAAACATACATCAAGTGGCACATGATATCCCATTGTCACCACAGATAAGCACGGCAAGACATACATCAAGTGTTCTCAAATCATTAAAGACTCAATCCGATAAGATAACTTCAAGAGGAAAACTCAATTCATCACAAGAGAGTAGAGGGGGAGAAACATCATAAGATCCAACTATAATAGCAAAGCTCGTGATACATCAAGATCGTGCCATAGAGGGAACACGCGAGAGAGAGATCAAACACATAGCTACTGGTACATACCCTCAGCCCCAAGGGTGAACTACTCCCTCCTCGTCATGGAGAGCACCGAAATGATGAAGATGGCCACCGGTGATGGATTCCCCCTCTAGCAGGGTGCCAGAACGGGCTCCCGAGAGGTTTTTGGTGGCTACAGAGGCTTGCGGCGGTGGAACTCCCGATCTATCTTCGTGTTCAATGGTTTTAGGGTATATGGGAATATATAGGTGAAAGAAGTCGGTCGAGGGACGCTCGAGGGGCCCACGAGAGTGGAGGGCGCGCCCAGGGGGGTGGGCGCGCCACTCTATCTCGTGGCTTCCTCGAAGCTTCCCTGGCTTGCACTTCAAGTTCCCTGGATTGCTTCTGTTCCAAAAATAAGTTTCCCGAAGGTTTCATTCCCTTTGGACTCCGTTTGATATTACTTTTCTTCGAAATACTGAAACAGGCAATAAAACATCAATATGGGTTGGGCCTCCGGTTAATAGGTTAGTCCCAAAAGTAATATAAAAGTGTATAATAAAGCCCGTAATCATTCAAAACAGATAATAATATAGCATGCATGCTTCATAAATTATAGATACGTTGGAGACGTATCATAGACTAGTCCTAATCCTAATAGGACTCCACATGTAACCCGCCCCTCTAACTTATATAAGGAGGGGCAGGGCACCCCAAGAAGGGGGGAAAGAATCTGAAGGGTTAGACACAACTAGGAGAGCCGGTTTACGACGACTCCCTCGTGATGACAATGAGACCTAGCCTCAAACAGCATGTAGGGTTATTACCGGATGATGTTTCCCGGGGCCCGAAGCTGTCTAAATCCTTGTCTTGTGTATTGATTCGCCTTGCGTTTCTCGATTCCGACCAACCCCTTCAAGCTACCGCGTAGATGCGTTGGCATCATGACTAAGTCCTCACACTAGGACATCTGCCGTGACAAATCCACGACAGTTGGCGCCCACCGTGGGGTACGCGCACAGTGGTGTTGAGTTCTTGAAGGGAGCCCTTCAGGGATCGAGAAGCTCGCAATTGGATGGATGAGGAAAGAGCCTGCATGGAGCAATTAGTCAGGATAACCCGGCGTATAAGAGATTAAGATCAAAAGAAATTAGGGTTGGGTCTGTGTACCGCTGTTATGATCTACAATCCATCAAGACCGACAGGAGATCGATTTCGTCTGTGCGTCAGCTCCTGCGATTCGTCAAAATTTGCCGGCTCCCAGTCGGAGGAAGAAGAACACGTAATTGTCATCGTGATCTGCCATGTAGCGGTACTCACGCACGAATCCTACAAGGAGTCCACATGATGTGCTTTGAACAAACCGGTCAATAAAAGGAGCAGCCACTCGAAGGAAAAATTTAAATTCATTGCCCAACCGCCGTACGGACAGCCGGATAGCGATCGAACAGCCAATTCTGACTTGACGCTGTCCGCGCATGCCACGAGTCCTGAGGCCGGCCTCTGCACCTGCTGTCCTTAGTACAACCCCGTGGTGGCAAAGTATTGATCACAGATGCCGTCATGCACGAAACTCAAGCATTACAAGTTATACACCCAGATCATTCTTTTGGTTATCCTACAAAATACAGAAAAGCAGTCATCATGGGATGATCATGGGACTAGTACTCCTACTAAAATACATTACTAGTTGTTCTCTTCTAGCAGTAGTTGCACGATTTTCCAAACTTAGAATCACGTGAGGGGCCAAGGTACTACTTGGCCAAAGTGAATACATGGGTACTAACCAGAATCACATGAGTAGAAGACAATGGATTTATGGGAGCGCTAATTGATGGCTACTAATATGGAGACTGCTGTCAAAAGGTGGGTCAGAGCTGCCCCCGCATGGACCTCTCATCGAGCTGCGCGCTTCTGCTAGCGCGCCTTTGCTGTTAAAGCTGCCTTGGCCGGTCGCTGCTGTCCTCCAGTCGCCTCCCGCAAGTCGCCGTTGCGGGCGCGCCGGCCGGCTCCCATGCTGTGTGCTGTGCCGCTGGCCACCTCTGAGTCGCCGCCTACGGCCGGCTAGCTCTGCATCCATTGCTTCGCCGCTCATCTACTGAGGCTCGCCTGCGCTAAGCCGCCACCATGGATTTGCCTCGCGGCACCCTCCTGATCCACTATCACCGACTGGCCTAAGTCGTCGTCTGTTGAGCTGCCATGGATCCTTTTATTCTGTCAGATACAGTAGCTTAAATACTTACGGTTTCCAACACCGCGGCCCTCCGCTACTTCAAGTTGCTGTCACTCTGCATCCCTGCGCGTGGTCGCCTATTCCATAACTGCAGCTACGCCCGTTTATGTCGAGACGGTCCGTTGAAGAGCAAAGCCACCTCTGCCATGTTGAGCCGCTGGGGGCTATATTGAGTCACCGGTCTGTTTGAGCCGTCTCTATCATGTTGAACGGATCATCCGTCACCCAAACAAATCAGGTGATACCCATTCAAAGTTTTCTTATTAGCACATATTATATTTGTCAAAAGAGTAGTTTATCTTTGCCTTGGTCGACAATATTGTTTACGTAGGACAATTGTTCACTACAAGAGCGATGGTCGTGTCATGGATGTATAGCTTGCGCCATCATTATCACGCGCCAGCATCTGACCGTGTCAAGTGGCTCAACGAACACGCGTGCAAACCGCCGCCTCTGCGGCCCAATTTACATCAACACGACGCAGCTGACCATGCCTGTGATTGACTCGACCGTCCGCACAGGCTTATAACACCGCTGTTGACTCATCTGTCTGCTCCCACAGGCGACTCATCTGTGATTGATTTCAGCTTCACTGTGGTGATCATCAACTCCGTGGTGGATAGTTTCTGGTTTAAACATATCAGGTGAAATCCATCCAGCGTATTTTCATGTTACATAATAATATCTTTAAAAGAGCAATTACTCTGGCTTGCGATATTTTTTGGGTGCAGGGCAAATGTTCATTGCAAGAGTGATGGTCATATAAAGGATATCATGCATTAGACCCGCCATAATGATCTATCAATATATGTGCAAGCCACGGCCTCTGTAGTCCGGTCTACATCAACATACGGCTGACTCACCTGTCCTCGCCGGCTTACAATGTCGTGGCCGACTCT
This sequence comes from Triticum aestivum, assembly GCF_018294505.1. Taxonomy (NCBI): domain Eukaryota; kingdom Viridiplantae; phylum Streptophyta; class Magnoliopsida; order Poales; family Poaceae; genus Triticum; species Triticum aestivum. Next base: position 422,632,891 of record NC_057804.1, read on the forward strand.
CTCGTTCGCACTGGCTTACAACACCGCGGACAACTCTCTCGTCTGCACTGGCTTACAACACCGTGATTGACTTACCCGTCCGCACCGGTTTACAATGCCGCGGCCGATTCATCTGTCTGAGCCACCTCTAATACTGTGGACGTCTCTACCGTCGATCTATTGTGGCCTGGTCTACATCGACACACCAGGGCCACACATGTCTGCATGAGCGATTTATTAAGTATGAGCAAGTCACTACTTTGGTAGCCCAGTTTTCTTTCAACAAATTGGAGGCAAATTATCATATATTATCAATCGTCGTCTGCAATGGATGGCTCAATGGGCAGGCGTACAAGTCACCGCTACTACAGTTTGGTTAACTTCAAACAGCCAGTTGGAAGGAACCATTGGCCGAGTTGCTGACACAGCTCATACGGGATCATTGATAACCCACTGCAGTCACCTCAACCTTATGTGGATCCACATCGCGCTATCAACACCAATGATATACACCTTATGCTATGGTCAAATATGAAGAATCTCAAGCCAACTCTTTGAGTCATCTTAAGACTCGGGGGCTACAATGACATGACTCAGAAATCTTGACCAGTTCCAGCTAATTCAAGAAGCCTGGGTTGTTGGAGGGAATATAACCCGACCCCAGAGGCTACTGCCCTATTGGTGAAAATCTAAAAGGCCGTCAGAAAAATTCTGGCTCACAATGATGCTTCCGGTTTACAATCCGGTTCAAGGGAAGTCCCGTCTAAGAGAACTTGCTGCCATGATGCGTGGTTCAAACATGGGTATCCTGCCGTATTGGCTTATCATATAATTGGTCACTTCAGGGCTTCCTGCTCATTGAGCATAGCTATGACTACCCTCTTGATCCGGCTATCAAGACAATATTGCCATATCATAAGAGCACAACTCTGATTACCTCGGTAATCCAGCTATCAAGCCCATATCATAAGAGCACAGCTCTAGTTACCTCGGTAATCCGGCTATCAAGCCCATATCATAAGAGCAGATCTCTGGTTACCTCAGTAATCCGGCTATCAAGCCCATATCATAAGAGCACAGCTCTGGTTACCTCGGTAACCCAGCTATCAAGCCCATACTGTAAGAGCACAACTCTATTTACCCTGGTAATCCGACTACCAAGCCAGTATTATAATTTCATAAGAGCATAGCTCAGATTACCTTGGCAATCTGACTATCAAGCCAACATTATAACCTCATATGAGCATAGCTCTGACCTACTTGGAGGTTTAATGCCCGGGTTAAGGAGACCAAAGAGGGTCTGTTGCACAGCACAACTCAAACATAGGTATCCGGCCTTGATGGTTCAAAATATATCACTTGGGGGCTCCTTTCTTGGTTTGAAGCGCCAATATACTTTGGATTGCGCAATGGGATCATGCGCTTATAAATCATTGGGTATAATATTTAAATCTTTCATAGCCAACATGGCTGGATTTTTTTTATGGTTATCAATAACTAATATTATGATTGAGGTTTTCAAAGTCGCTTCAGCGCAATGGCTATTATTTTATCAATGGATATAATTTATTCTACAATGTAAGGAATAGTCCCGAGTCGCTGCAGGCTTACGACCCAGCACTTGGGGGCTATATTATTCAAATTGAGATTATATCAAATATGCAAGTCTCATGTCGCTGCAAGCATGCACCATGACACTTGGGGACTAATGCAAAGTCATTTTTACTGGCCTTATTGAAGACCTGACTCATCACATTGTAATGAGCCGGCCCTTGGGGGCTACCAATTGCTCCATTATATTGATGGTACACAAGTCTTAATCTATTATATTGAAGGGTTCATTGCTTAGAGGACAAGGCTCTTAATCTTGTGGACGTGGATTCAAGCCTCATGGTGGGGTTATATTATATGATGTTATTTTCAAATGAAGTATATATAAAGTCCCAGCTCAGTATTATCTTAATGACCCGGGCCTTGGGGGGCTACACATCACTGTTCAAGTCTACATGATCATATCTACCAAGTGCCTATTCATTATTGCATAATAACCTGACCCTTGGGGGCTACACTGAAGCTGGCTTATTGACCCAGATTTCTCAAGAAAAGTATCTGGATTTTTTGCATTCACAAAAGTTTGAACATATCTACTAAAGGAGATTTGCTATGAGTTCATGGGCATGTATCAAGAAGGAAATGACAAGGACTTAAAGATGATCAGGTGCCGGTTTACAAGAATTTTTAACCCGGGGTACAACTTGTCAAAGTTGTTCCTGTGTTTGTTTTACAGGATCAGTTTAACATGGATAAATCCAAATTAAACTGGGGGCTAATGTCGGGGATATACCCCGCGGTATGAACCGGCTGGAAATATGACCCGGCCGGGCTTGGCGGTTCACTTGAGTCCCGGTTGACACTTGGCGATTCACTGGCGACCCGCCCTGACCAGACGGTTTACAAGCAACCTGCCTGAACATTATGACTCACTGGTAACCCAGCAAGCGGCGGATGGATGACAAGGCCCAAGGCCCATAATGCCGGTTTATGTTAATAGTGGGCCGGTTTAAGAGGAAAGGCATGAGGAATATTTACCTTACAAGGAGTTGAGACCCGAACTTGTATCCGGTTTGTATTAGAAGGTAGACTAGTCCTAATCCTAATAGGACTCCACATGTAACCCGCCCCTCTAACTTATATAAGGAGGGGCAGGGCACCCCAAGAAGGGGGGAAAGAATCTGAAGGGTTAGACACAACTAGGAGAGCCGGTTTACAGCAACTCCCTCGTGATGATAATGAGACCTAGCCTCAAATAACATGTAGGGTTATTACCGGATGATGTTTCCCGGTGCTCGAAGCTGTGTAAATCCTTGTCTTGTGTATTGATCTGCCTTGTGTTTCTCGATTTCGACCAACCCCTTCAAGCTACCGCATAGATGTGTTGGCCTCACGACTAAGTCCTCACACTAGGACATCTGCCATGACAAATCCACAACAACGCATGTAGTTGAAACAAAAATAACATAGCCTCCATGATATTTATGATCATGGTGATTTATATCCTACTCATGCTTGCACTCAATGTGGGTTAATCTCAATGCATGTTTATGACCGTTGTCGCTCTCTAGTTGGTCGCTCCTCAATCTTTTGCTAGCCTTCACTTGTACTAAGTGGGAATGCTGCTTGTGCATCCACTTCCATAAACCCAAAGTTGTTCCATATGAGTCCACCATACCTATCTATATGCGGTATTTACCTGCCGTTCCAAGTAAAATTGCATGTGACAAACTCTAAATCTTCAAATGATAATCTATTTTGTATGCCTGAATTGCTCATGTCGTGACTGGGGGCTGTCAGTATCTTCCATGCTAGGTGGGTTATTCTCACGATGAGTGTTTATTCACTTGTCATTCACGAGAAAGTAGCTGGTAATCGGGATGCCCAGTTCCATGCTCGAAATCAAATCAAAATATAACTTCAAACAAAACTACCCCAGGACTGTTATTGTATGGATGGTACCCGTTGTTACGGACCAGCCGTGGAGTGTGCTTGTTGGTGGAGGGGGAGTAAAAACTTTACCATTCTGTTTGGGAACCGCCTACAATGTATCTAGCATGGAATATAGTGATATATCTTAGTTGTTATGTTGAGAATGAAAGCATACCGCTCAAAATTATATTCATCTCTGTTTTAAAGCTTGAGCCCTGGCACCTCTGCAAATCCCTGCTTCCCTCTATGAAGGGCCTATCTATTTACTTTTACTGCTGAGTAATCATCCTCTTATAAAAAACACCAGTTAGAGAGCACCACTGTCATTTGTATGCTTTGATATTAATTGATATCGAGTATGAGTGGACTGGATCTATTTCACCATGAATTATAATATGTAGTCAGTGCTTGATCTTCAGAAAGGGCTAGCGAGATACCATTTTTTTCATATTATATCATGATCATTTTGAAAAAGTGTTGTCATCCGAGATTCATTATTATTGCTCGCTAGTTGATTATGCCATTGATATGAGTAAATGTGAGCCCTGTATGTTATTTTGAATATGGTTAGTTCATAATCTTTGCTAAAAACCTGAATGTTGGCTATTCATATTTGCAACAACAAGATCAAACACAGTTAAGTTTTTCTTTATCACTTTCAGTTTATAAACTAAATTGATTGAGGACAAGCAACGCATTATGCTTGGGGGAGTTGATACATCTCCATCGTATCTACTTTTCCAAACTCGTTTGCCCCTGTTTTAGACTCTAATTTGCATGATTTGAATGGAACTAACCTGGACTGATGTTGTTTTCAGCAAAATTTCCATGGTGTTATTTTTGTGAAGAAATAAAAGTTCTCAGATTGACCTAAAAATTTATGAAGAATATTTTTGAAATATATAAAAAATATTGGCGAAAGAATCAACCAGAGGGGACCCACCTGGAGACCACAAGGGTGGAGGGCGCGCCCCCTGCCTTGTGGGTCCTCGGACCTCCTCCAACCCTAACTCCAATTCAATATATTCACATCCGGAGACAAAAAATCAGAGAGAAGGATTCATTGCATTTTATGATACAGAGCCGTCGCCGCCTCCCGTTCTTCATCGGGAGGGCTGATCTGGAGTCTGTTCGAGGCTCCGGAGAGGGGGATTTGTCGCCATCATCATCACCAACCTTCCTCCATCACCAATTTCATGATGCTCACCGCTGTGCATGAGTAATTCCATCGTAGGATTGCTGGACGGTGAGGGGTTGGATGAGATTTATCATGTAATCGAGTTAGTTTTGTTAGGATTTGATCCCTAGTATCCACTATGTTCTGAGATTTATGTTGCTATGACTTTGCTATGCTTAATGCTTGTCACTAGGGCCCAAGTGCCATGATTGCAGATCTAAACCTATTATGTTTTCATGAATATATTTGTGTTCTTGATTCTATCTTGCAAGTTGTTGACACCTATTACGAGTTATGATCCGCATACCCCAAGGTGACAATAATTGGGATTGTTTCCGGTGATTATCGTAGCTTGAGGAGTTCATGTATTCACTAAGTGCTAATGCTTTGGCCCTGTTCTCTATTAAAAGGAGGCCTTAATATCCCTTACTTTCCATTAGGACCCCGCTGCCACGGGAGGGTAGGACAAAAGATGTCATGCAAGTTCTTTTCCATAAGCATGTATGACTATATACGGAATACATGCCTACATTATATTGATGAATTAGAGCTAGTTCCATGTCACCCTAGGTTATGACTACTACATGATGAATATCATCCAACACAATTATCTTTGCCGATCCATTGCCTACGAGCTTTTCACATATTGATCTTTGCTAAGTTACTTTTTCCGTTGTTGCTGTTACAATCACTACAAAACTGCTACTGTTACTTTTGCCACCGTTACCGTTACTTCCATATTACTTTGCTACTAAATACTTTTCTGTAGATATTAAGTATTTCAGGTGTGGTTGAATTGACAAGTCATCTGCTAATACTTGAGAATATTCTTTCGCTCCCCTTGTGTCGAATCAATAAATTTGGTTGAATACTCTACCCTCGATAACTGTTGCGATCCCCTATACTTGTGGGTTATGAAGAACTTTTTCTAGCGCCATTGCCGGGGAGCATAGCTCTATTCACTCAGTCACTTGGGATTTATATCTGTTGGTCACTATGAGGAATCTCAAAGATACTAGAACCAAAATTTTCCCCTCTACTACGAGGGGAGGTAAGGAACTGCCATCTAGCTCTATACTTGATCCACCTTCTGTTTTGAGTAAGCTTGCGACACCTACACCTGCTGTTGATTCTGATATGTCGCATGTTACTGATGATGCTAATGATGCTTATGATGCTAATACCTTGCTTGATAAAACTGCACCACTGGGTGAATTACTTGATGAACACCTTGCTAGAGTTAGAACTATTGATTATGCTGAAGATAATGATTTTTTTGAAACTGACGAAATTATTGAAAGTGAACACTTTGAGACACCTGTTAGACCTAGCTCTCGTAGATATGAATTGCCTTTTATGCCTGAGGGTTATGTTATGGGTGGAGAGGTAGCTAGGGACTTTCTTGCTTGTAAGGATAGAGATGATCTCAAGAAATTATTATGCAAGTGGAAAGAAAATCTTTGAATGCTAGAATGCAATATGATCGTAAGTTTGCTACTTCACATATCTTTGTTACTGATAAGGATTATGAATTCTCTGTCGATCCTGAGTTAATTACTTTGGTTGAATCTGATCCTTTCCATGGTTATCACTACAAAAAAAGACACATCCGTGACATTTTGGGCCGAACGGAAAAAAATTCTGTCATACTTATGACACTTCTATGACGATAATTGTGAGAAAACTCGGTATGATCATAGATGTGGTGGGCTCCTACTTCTATGACAAAAAAATCATGACATAAAATGGGTTTTTCTTCCTAGGCGGGCCGAATAGCAGCTGCATGAAATTCTTTGGGTCATCCATGATGGAAAAAACCACGGTAGAAGCGAGGGCAAGGAAAATATCGGGGTGTTCCCGGTTATGGTGGGTGGTCGGGGCTGAGCGATGCATAGAGGTTTGCGTGTTTCTCTCATACACACACGCGCGTGGGTGCGAGGCGTTGGGCTCTAACTGAACCCAAGCGAGGCGTTCTCCTACTAAAACCGAGCGATTGCACTGCAGGCTACGCGTTACTGAACCCGAGCGATCGATCAATGGCTATTAACTGAACCCGATCGAGCGATTCCTTCGCTACTGCTGCTAACTGAAACCGGTCGATGCTGCCTCAGGATGAACAGTGAGCGTTGTTGGGGGGTGGGTGAACAGTTCCCGGGGGTTGGATGAACAGGACCCCGTGGTAGTCGAGGTTGTTGCCGCTGGATGAACAGGACCCCGATCGAGCCGGTTGGGGGTGGATGAACAGGACCCCAAGGAGGGCTGGATGAACAGGACCCCGTGGAGGGCTGGTTGAATAGTAGCCGGTGGAGGGCTGGATGAACAGTAGCCCGTGGAGGGGTGATTGAACAGGACCCCATGAAGAGGGTTGGTTGAACAGTAGCCGGCGGAGGAGCGCGCGGTCGAGGCTGGATGAACCGGAGCCCGTGGATGAATAGTCGCGGGTGGAGCCTGGAGGAGATCGACGGTGGATGAACAGTAGCCAGTGGAGGCTAGAGGTGGTCGACGGTGGAGATGAACAATATCCCGTGGTGTCCCGTTTTGCGGTACGCCACACCCCTCCCGATGAATAGGACCCCCATTTCGACCGTACTGCTCCAACACAAGTCTGTTTCCTCTGTTTTGCGGTACGCCACACCCCTCCCGATGAACAGGACCCCTTTCGACCGTAGGAGGTCCAACTGAAGTTCGTTTCCTCCATTTTGCGGTACGCCAGACCCCTCCCGATGAACGGGATCCCGTTTCGACCATGGCTGGTCGAACACAAGGCTGTTTCCTCCGTTCTGTGGTACGCCATGCCTCGTTTCCATCGGCTATTCCATCCAAGCCCTCCCGATGAACACGACGACGCATCCCATTCCGACCTAGCCGGTTGGCTCCCCATGAACACGACGACGACGCAGTTTCTCTGTTCCCACCCAGCCATGTACACGAGCCTTGGCCATACGTATGCGCAAGTAGGCGTTCGAGACCCCGCCCATATGTACGTACGTGGTCGTATTTACTTTCTTGCACCCTAGCCGTTGTACATATGTGTACATGCTACGTGCGCGCCTCTACTACGACACGTGTGCGTCTACATCGACCAGTATGTACATACACATTCACGACCAGAATGACAACGCTACATATGCTTCAGCCAGGTGGGTCCCAACTGCCTGGCACTTCCTTGCGTGCGAAGATGTAGCTGGTGGGTCCCAGCAGTCAGGGGGGCAAATCGTTTTTCCCATAATATGGATGCACTTCCTTGCGTGCAAAGATGTAGCTGGTGGGTCCCAGCAGTCAGGGGGGAATTTTTTTTCACGAAATACAATGGCCCGTCCGGTGGGTCCCTGCTGTCAGGTGGAGGAATAATTATTTTGCGCGTAATAAGGAGCCAACTCCTTGCAGCTGCCGTGGACCGAGTTGTCAGCTTCTCCACATACATTACTCTTCCTATGGAAGTCATTCCTTGACCACGTTGACCACGCCGTGCCAAGAGCACCAGGGCGGTGAAAGACGGCGAGGCCTAGGAAGGGGATGACGCGGAGCCGGGGAAGACACGACAGTGGATGCCCACACGGAGAGGAGTACGAGGGTTCACTGGTTTGGCTGCATGTGAATCTGCCGTCGTCATAGAATAACAGGGGGTGTGGGTGAGTTGAGGGATGGCCTGGCCAGCGGTGGGAGTAGTAGGGGCGGTGAGGCCTCTGCGGCATCACAGCAGACCATGGGAGGCAGGAGCACGCGGCACGACCAGCGCTGGTTTGGGCGGCTGGAGCAAGAAGACAAGAGGTTGAAGAAGCACTACGGCCATTGGATGGACATCATACGGTCACTGGAGCTATAATCGTTCATATTGACTAAGTTGACAAAGCCCTCCGTCCCCGTCAACTTAGTTGGTCCACAAGTCAACCTCCCACTATGGTGGGTCCCAGCTAGCAGGGGGTATTCATTTTTTTTGTGCGTAATATGGAGGCACTTCCTTGCGTGCGAAGATATAGCTGGTGGGTCCGACCTGTCAGCAGGGGGAACGCATTTTTCACGAAAAACAGAGGCCCTTCCGGTGGGTCCCAGCTGTCAGGTGGAGGAATCATTATTTTGCACGTAATAAGGAGGCATTTCCTTGCATGCGGCCATGGACCCAGCTGTCAGCCTCTCCACGCACAGTCCACTTCCAATGGTGTCGTTCGTTGACCATGTTGATCACTCCGCGCCGAGCGTATCCAAGGTGGTGGACGACGGTGAGGCCCTGGACAGCAATGAGCTAAAGATGGGAAGACGTGGGAGTAGAGTCGCAGACGGAGAGGTATACGAGGGTTAACTGGTTCTGCTGCGGTGTGGTTCGGCAGTCAATGGAGAAGAATAGGAGGTGTGGAGGGGTGGAGGGATGGCCTGGCCAATGGTGGAGTAGCGATTCTGTAGGATCAAAAGTATGTCTAGAGGGGGGTGATTAGACTACTTGACCAAATAAAAATCTAGCCTTTTCCCAATTTTAGTTCTTGGCAGATTTTAGCAACTTAGCACAAGTCAAGCAATCAACCTACACATGCAATTCTAAGAGTATAGCAGCGGAATGTTAAACAATTTCATATGAAGGTAAAGGGAGGAGTTTGAGGAAGCAAACGCAATGTTGACACGGAGATTTTTTATCCGTGGTTCCGATAGGTGGTGCTATCATACCTCCATGTTGATGGAGACTTCAACCCATGAAGGGTAACTGTTGCGCGAGTCCACGGAGGGCTCCACCCACGAAGGGTCCACGAAGAAGCAACCTTGTCTATCCCACCATGGCCATCGCCCACGAAGACTTGCCTCACTCGAGTAGATCTTCACGAAGTAGGCGATCTCCTTGCCCTTACAAACTCCTTGGTTCAACTCCACAATCTTGTCGGAGGCTCCCAAGTGACACCTAACCAATCTAGGAGACACCAGTCTCCAAAAGGTAATAGATGGTGTGTTGATGATGAACACCTTACTCTTGTGCTTCAAATAATAGTCTCCCCAACACTCAACTCTCTCTCATAGGATTGGATTTGGTGGAAAGATGATTTGAGTGGAAAGCAACTTGGGGAAGGCTAGAGATCAAGATTTATGTGGTTGGAATGGAATATCTTGACCTCAACGCAAGTGTAGGTGGTTCTCTCTCAGAAAATGTATGTTGGAAGTGTAGGCATGTTCTGATGGCTCTCTCCATGAATGAAGAGCGGGTGGAGGGGTATATATAGCCTCCACACAAAATCTAACCGTTACACACAATTTACCAAACTAGGTGGGACCGAATCGTGAAACTCGGTCAGACCGATTTAGTTCATAATGTAACCGTTAGGCATTTCGGTGGGACCGACATGTCAACTCGGTGGGACTAATATTGTTAGGGTTAGGGCATAACGTAATCTCGGTGAGACCGATTACACAAACTCAGTGAGACCGATTTTGGTAATAGACAAACAAAGAGTTGGTCAGGCAAACTCGATGGGACCGATTCGCTCATCTCGGTTGGACCGAAATGTTACGAATGGGAAACAGAGAGTTTGCATTGCAATCTCGTAGGGACCGATCGCTCATCTCGGTTTGACCGAAATGTTACAAAGGGAAACAGAGAGATTACAATCCCATCTCGTTGAGACCGAGATCCCTATCGGTGAGACCGAAAAGACTAGAGTTTCTGGCAGTGGCTAAGTCAAATGAACTCGGTGGCACCGGATAGAAAGTTTCGTTGGGACCGAGTTTGACTTTTGGTTTGGGACATATGTGGATGTGAGAAAGTTGTTGAGGGTTTTTTGGAGCATATCACTAAGCACTTTGAGCAAGAAACTCATTAAGCAACACCTCGCCCCCTCTTGATAGTATTGGCTTTTCCAATGGACTCAATGTGATCTTGGATCACTAAAATGAAAAATGTAGAGTCTTGTGCTTTGAGCTTGAGCCAATCCTTTTGTCCTTAGAATTTTGAGGGGTCCACGTTTCTCATTCATGCCATGCTAGACACTGAGCTTTCCTGAAATATTTATCTGGAAATAGCATTAGCTCAATGAGCTATATGTTGTTAGGAATTACCAAAACCACCCAGGGATAGTTGCACTTTCATCTTCACAGCGAAGCGTGCTAAGCAGATCTGCTAGCAGCAGGAGGCGGGAGCAAGTGGTCCTGGCGGTGCTGGAGGAAGAAGACGAGAGATTGAAGGTGGATGCCGGTCGTTGGATGTAAATCCAACAGCTAACGATATCAGAATTATTTGTTGACTAAGTTGACAACGACTTGCGTTGGCTTTGACCTATTGGCCCACATTTTAGCCTCCAAAAATATGGCACATATTCATCCCATTTTTTAGAATTTACAGTCTTTTTTTTGCGGGGTAGAATTTACAGTGAATTTGATCTGTTTTCTTAGAATTACAGTCCATTAGCTGGGCTGGGTGAACCGATAATGTAGCGTCCATGCGGCCTTATTTTTTTCCTCAAAAATTACAGGCCATTTGCATTTTCTCGAAATACACGATTTTGCTGGGCTGATTCTAATTATAATGTTGGGTTGGGCGCAACAATGTTATCAAAAAATAAACTAGGGCTGAGCATTTTGTTATAAATATATTTAAATAATAAGTGATTTATTATTATATTGGTCCTTAAATCTTACCAAGCTTTTGTACACAATCACCAGGATTTTCGTTGCCAAAAAAATCTAGGATTTTATTGTTAAGAAATTATTTTTGTAAGTTAATAAGATGTGGGATATTGTTTTATTACATATGTAAGTATCTGTTAAATACATGATGACAATAACAATAATATATAATAACATATAAAATAATTTAAATATATGTAATATAGTTAGAAGGGGATACATAAGTTGGACCAGGCGTTCCTATTCTTATATAGAAAAATAGAACAGACCTGTGCGTTTTCTTCAAAAAAAAACATAAATTGGGCTGCCGATGTTTCAGGAAAAATTAAACCTCGGATGGGAGGTCCATAGGCCGGTCGATACATGACGGCCCTCAACAAAAATACAAACCGGCATGTCATGGGCTGCGCATGTTAAAAATCAAAGCCTAGACGGGGCAGCCCAAAACCCAGCTGATACTTGCTGCCCCAGTGATAATAAATGATACCTACCAACTCCCCAGCTTCGTTGTGAATTTATCTCCTATAGTAACTACGTTGAAGCACCTAAAAAATGTAACTGTGTTGACAACCCCATGGGGCCCAACGTCAGTATAGCATTAGGAGGAAGTATTTTTTCTATGAGGCACTTGCTTGCGTACGGCCATAGACCTGGTGGGTCCCGACTATCCGCCTTCCCACATACAGTCCTCTCTAGATTCCTCGCGTTTGTTCAGCATGTTCACAATGGTAGACAGTGGCGCCGCGGCGAGAGCACAAAGGCGCAGGAGGAGATCTGACCACCTGAGGAAGTGCCTTATTAGTAACGAAAGTACTAAACTAGCCTAGTGGCCAAGTGACACTACCCGACAGCTGTTCTGTCCGGGTTCGATTCCACCTGATGCAGGGAAAATATCTCCAAATTTTTTGCCTCTGCCTTTATTGACATGTGGGTCCCCATTGTCATCTACGCACACCTCGTCCAACACTTGCCAAAACTTTGTCCCTCGTTGTCTCTGTTTTTCGCACACTCGACATTGTGTGCGCATTTTGAAAATAGCATATCTTTTTTACTGTGCATCGTATGAAGATGTGCTATGCATGAATGTTGATCAACATGATCTTAACTGGCTGGTAGTTCCATTTTCGACCATGAATAAAACTTCCAACATGATGTTAACACTGTTTGAAAAGGCCGTGTTAATATAAATGCTCTGCTTCTGAAAGTTGCAGTTTCTTATCCGAAACTAAACTTGCAGTTTCTTATCTGAAACTGAAACTTGCAGTTTCTTCTCTCAGAATCACCTTGTCTCTTTTATACTCCTATGAAACTACATTTTTTTACATGCTAAAAATTGATCTCTAGAATTCATAAAATACTTCATATGCTCAATACTGCAAATTTGAAATTCAAAAGACATTCATATCTGAAAGTACTCTCAAAATACACAACACAAAACACAATTCACAACCTGCAAATACTGACAACCCTAAGCTCCTCCTGAAAATTCATAACGTGACCGACTATTGGGCTGGGGGGCAGTCCCGTGCTATTCCTCGGCGGCAGATAGCCTCCCCGTCAGACGATGTGAACAACGAGGGAGAGGATGACAGGGAAGCGTCATCGAGCCAACTGGTTTTCTCCTCTTGCAGTTGGCTTCGGTCGACGAAGACTGCACTGGCTCGCTCTGGCATGACACCCTCACAAACAACACCCTGTAGATGCTTGATCCTTCAATCTCTGGTGGATGCTCCATCTGGGATTGATACTCCCACCACCACTCCCTCACAATCGGATTCGGTGAATCTGTTTGCTCCATGGCCCAGAGGAGCAACTCTATGTACTCCCGCGCGACTCCCTCCGGGAATATCGCCGCCTTTCCGCTCTATTGAACATATTTGTCCATGGATGTCGCTGTCGCCGCTAGTTGGTCCTTGTTGTCAAACCAAGACTGTATCTCCAACATCCTAGCGAGCTTCACAGGGTCGCCGTCTGCGATCCTCATGTATCGGTTGTACTCCTCCATCGATCTACTTCTCCACAACACCTTCACTCGCCGGCGGAGGTTTTTAAATGGAAGAGGAGAGGAGTAGTGCTGGTTTTGGATTATAACGGGAGAGGAGAGACGGTGGTTTTGGATTGGAACAGGAGAGGAGGGGCGGTGGTTTTGAAATGGAAGAGGAGAGGAGCGGCGCTGGATTTAGATTGGAACAGGAGAGGAGCGGCGGTGGTTTAAGAGGAGAAGAGCGGCGCTGGTCTTGGAAGTAATTTTTGGTTTTGCGTATTTTGGGTCAAAATTTGACCACGTATTGTATTTGGCAAGCAAAATGTGAATGCATGTGACCAAAAATTGTATCGTTTGGTTCATATCTGAATGTACTTTCAAATTATATTATTTTTGTAATGTATAACATATATTTTATTTGCAAAAATCATGGTCAATTATGACCCCGAATAAAAGGGAGACTAGTTAATGTGGGGTCGCTTTCTTAATTGAAGGGTAAATTGATTTTGATTTTGATGCAATCATAGAGCCGGCCCTCCCATCCAATCCTAAATCGCTGCCGCACGCTCCTCTCCCTCTTCTCCATTGCAAAACCACCTCCTCTCCTCTCCATCATTTCCATTCCAAAACCACCATCTCGCCTCTCCCTCTTCTCTATTGCAAGACCACCGTCTCTCCTCCCATCTTCCAAAGCTAGCAACAGACCACTCAGAAGGACATCTATGGAGAGGATGCAACAGCGAATCAGGCAGATCGCCGGTGGCGACCAGGCAAAGTTAGTCAGGTTGAAGGAGATCCTTACTTGGTTTGACAATGAGTGGGAGATTTCGAGGACGGTGAGGGCCCTATGGCAATGTATGCAAAAGAGTGAGACGACAGCGATGAGGGCGGCGATGTACTCCTCGGTGGCAGTCACGCTGCAGTCCTTCAAGTTCATCGAGTATCTCCTCTGGGCAATGGAGCAAACAGATTCGCCCGAGGCGAAAGTCAGGTGGAGGTGGTGGGCGTACAGGTCAAAGGTCGAGCACCCAGAGGATAACGAATCGATCGAGTACGGTGTGCTGTTCGTGAGGCTGCAGAGCCAGCCGGAGCCACAAGAGTATTCGTCCCCCCACCTAAAGAGGAGGCCGGATGGCGCGACATCACTTCCCTGCCGTTCTCCACGGTTCCCTCGACGCTCGCCTCGTTTCAATAGTGGCGGTAGGGTTTAAGGTAAGCTTCACACTAACCTAATCTTCCATCTACTCATGCTTACAATCAGTGTGACAGCTAACGAAAATCATGCTTACAATCAGTCTCCGAGTACTACGCCAATCACCCTAAAATAGCTCTGGACCTTTGGGTCAAAGTTGTGACATTGGGTACAAATAAAGAAAAATAGATTGGTGCTTCTTTCAGAAAAGAGTACTCCCTAGAAAACTGCCAATATAAGCTACTAGTATTTGGTTAGAGGATTTTCTGCCGAGAAAGATCCATCCACAGAGAGCGCCACACATCCCACTGGTGGTGGTGGATGCCAATGCGTGCATGAAGCATGGTTGGTGTTGGTAATTTTTACTTGGCACACCTCGCACGTGCATATGTGCCGGTTCCATCCGTACATTTATGCAGTTCCACCAAAATCCAGCTGAATAACCCTATTTGCACAGATAATTAAAAAGCGTGATTATATTATAGTGGCACTAGTTGATGAAACATGCACTAATAAATAGAAGAAAATATTGCGACAGTATCATAGTATGCCATGCTGCGAGGGCGAGATGGGCCCTACGATGTCTCATACGGCACGTCTCATACTGGAAATCATCCCAAGTCTCCCCGATACACCTTCTACCAGTGATGAACATCAGTGTACATCAGTAGTACAAGGAGGGGCCTTGAGACATTCAAATCTCTATTTTGTGTAGATCAACTAAAATTAAGCACCCCAGTTTGCAGAAACGCTTAAACATTAACAATGGGACTAGTTGATGAAAAATACACTAACAAAGAGAAGCACTTTCTTTATCTACATTGGAAATTAAATGATAGAGAGGACACTCGCTCTATTTTAACTGTATTATTACTTCATTTTATCAATGACACTAGGGTCGAGCAGGTGGCAAATGAGGTGTACCGTGCATCGCAAGGATGGAGGCCGGCGGTGCTTTGACTGGGATGTTGAAGCTGGCTCTTTCAGTCCCTATCTTCCCCCCTGATGTTTCTGTGGTAGCATTTGGGTTGTAATCCAAACTTGTTCGAGCTGGTGTTTCGTCCCCCTACCTGCCTACCTTATGTGGCGAACTTGTCTCCTGCTAGTACTCAGTCTGTTCTAATAGTAGTTGCATAATTGCCCGTTTACACTGAGATGTTGTCGGATAATGGTTCTCTATGATTGGGTTTCTTTAATGAAATCGGAGGAAACCCCCTCTTTTGATATATAAAAGAACAGTTGCACTAGCGGTGCCAAAACATTGCCTCAAATTAATAGTGCCACTAGATTAAGGTGCAAAATAATAACATTACTACTTTATCATGGCAGTGCCAAAATAGTAGCACAAGAGCAGGATCAACATGCAGGATCTTTGGCAAACGGTCAGACCAAAAAGGAACATACCTCGTGATGGGAACCATATCTGCAGTCAACGCCATCGTAGAAGGGATGAAACCAGTCACCAACATGGATGATTCAATTCATGGGACCTTTTGGTGCAATTCACCTAAAATGAGGCAATGTCCCATGAGCTAGCAACTTCTTCTTCTTCTTTTTTAAGAAAAGGGCTCCAGCCCCGGTTCCATTTCCATCAAAAAATGAAACCCACAAAGCTTCTTCATCATTAGTTGCAATAAAATTGAGCAACATCAAGGTTGGTTGTGAAGCTCCTGGAATGTTCAACTATAATTTGGATATCACTTGTGCAGTTCAACTAAGATCAAGCATGAAATGTATATGTCTGTCTGCACAAAAAAGGTGGAAAGGAGGGTGACTAACAAGTGATGAAACATGCATCAAATGAAAAGAAGCAGATTCCTTATCTGAATGGCAATCCTACAAGGACAGTAGCAATTTCTAAAGCAGCAGCATTGCTAGATATTAGTGTGGGCATTAGGATTAACTATGACAATCATTAAATACGACATTACTTTAATGGTGTCATTGCTTCATTTTACCAGCAACATTACATTAATAGCTGCTACAGAGTCAGTATTTGGGCACGGGAGAGTAGGCGGACCAGGTCAGTTGCATTTCTAATGAAAAGAAGCAACTTATCTTAATGGAAAATTTAGCAGGACATGAAAAAAAGTGCCATTCATTCATATTACTCGAGGCATTACATTGAAAACAACATTGGTTTAACGTGTCCTTACTTTTAACAGTGCGACTGCTACATTTTACCAGTGGCATGACATAAGAGTGGCTCAGGGCAACAAACATTAGAACAGGATATCTCGGTTGGTCCCATTTTTGTTTGGTATAGCCACCTTATACTGTGTGAGCCTAGCAAATCTAGTGTTGGACTTACTCTGTTGACTTGTGCCCCAGTCCCCACTTTCTTTCCTTTTTCAACCAATAGATCAGGTTTATATTGAGTTTGTACTGCGTTTCCCTTTGTTTCCCTATTAGACCTAGAGAGCAGTTGGATAGCCAGCCTCTCCTACTTTTCGCCCCCATTATTACCTCTTTCGACCAAGTCCTACATTCAGGTAACGAATCTTCCCCCACCCCCACCCCCTTTCTTCCTTGTTTGAACCAAGTAGTACTAGATTCGAGTGCATGAACTAGTTTTACCTCTTAATAGTAAAAATTTAGGTGGTTTTCGAACAGCCGATCAATCCTATCTATGAGGGGGCCTGAGAAATAGTAAAAGATACAAATGCAGCGACGTTAGGAGCTTGGGAAGTAGAGCAAGGCCGGTTTCGAAGGAAGTTATACCTGAGGGTCGTCGGGATGTCGCCAGGCGGGCTGCGGGAGGTCGGATCTACCCACACTACGGCAGTGAGGAAGAAGGGGTCGGAGGCCCTCCCTCACCAGCGGTGCTTGGGAGAGAATGTCAAGGCACGCTGATCGGGACGCGCCGGCAGTGGGTTAGAGCCGTCGCCGAGGACGACCGCGTGAACATTGCACCTTCTCACCTTCCCCGACGGAAAGGATCCGACTGGATCTATGACCAGCAATGAATAAAGAGAGAGAGTGTGTGTGGCCACCGCTGTCGTGTTTAGATCTAGAGAGGACGAGACAGTGTGAAGAGAGCAACACTAGCAAGCTAGCGCGGAGGCTCCTGCCTATATAGTGGAGTACTAGTTTTCTTTTGTCTACCGGATCCGGCTTGACCTCGTCAATGACTGTCAAGAAGTCTTCATGCACGTGCCCGGGAGGCGCAGTTGTCGTCATTTTGATCTGAAGCACCGGATTATAACATATAACATGAAAAATGCCACATGACAAGAAATCATAACCTCACTGCCCAAAGGAGACAACATGAATCCCGACGGACAAACTAGATGAGGATCAAAGCTCAAATTAAAGATAAACTCGTAGAAAAGGGGTCCATCATAGATGTCCTAATTAACATAGCCAGCTTGACCTAGATGGCAGCCGAGTAGTCTTTGTGCATGTGCCCCCAATGACTAGCCCAACTCAGTTGTCGCTGCTTAACCCTCGCAGTGATCCGAAGCACATGACACCTAATTTTGCGAGATGACAAGAGACCTTTTTTAGATTTCTCGCCAGAACTACAGGCACGTACAACACAACCTGCACGATATGTAGACGATAGCCAATCCAGGAGTGTCTGCTGGAGTCTGGTCACATGCATGGATGAACTAATCTTCCGTGTCTTGTAGGGATCGTCCACACTTCTCTAGTACTATCGCTCGTCTCTCTCTTCTATTAACTCACCCGACTTGCGGGGCCAGGGAGTGTACCTATGGTCGATTCTCAATTGTGGTCCCACATGTGTGTGCAAATGCAATATGACGCATGTTCCATTCGGAGAGCGGCGTGCCGGACCGATCGACCGTCTAGGGTGCGACGCGAACACGACGGGCATGTTGTATACTTTGTACATGTGTGCTGCCGTTTTCTTAAGGCTTCGCTCCATGGCTCAATCCATGGATACAAAATTAGTATAATGTACTATTTAAAAGTCGAGGGCGGGACTTTTCCTGCGTGGTAGGCGGGGCAGTTCCACCTAGTTGGTTCGATAGAGATGCGATAAGATGAGGGAGTAGGCTGCTGCAAACGTAGGGTTGTATGATTTGACAGCGAGTTACTGCTGGACATGTGGGGCCCCGTGATTTGACTTGCCATTATCATTTTAACTGTGCCGCTACGACCGGCATGAGTTTCCCGATTCCTAACCACCTCCATACAGGTGCCTCTCCCAATGCTCCACCATGTAGAGGCTGGCTCTTGCATGAGAGCCCACTCCTCCACTTTTTCCTTGCCTCTTTCCTCCACATATGCAAAAATGCCATGTAAAGCGGACTTATAGCACACTATTGTACTTACTTCCTCCTATAGGTGCTAAGCCTGCCACATAGGCATAAAGTCTGATGTGACAAGTTAATTAAGAAGAGAGAGACTAGTTTGGTGACCCAAGGAAGAAACAGTGTTAAGCGCGTGTACCTAGGTGAAAAGACAATTTTGAGTCTATAGCTAATTAAATGAAGCAAACTTAGCAACAAAAAACTAAGCACCTATGCATTGGGGACTTGATTGCTAAGCCATTTAATGCCCTTAACACCTCATCTAAGCAGCATTTCATTGGAAGAGGTCACTCCTTGGCAAATGCAATAAATACTACAAAGAAAGAGATAGAGAGAAGTAAAAAAAATACTCTTATAGCCAGCCTTATAGCTAACCTTGTTGTAGTATGAGTGACTAAGTGATGACTATGGATGACATGCCAATATCAGATAGCCTAACGCACCATGTTAAATATCCAAGGGCGTGATCGTGCGAGCGAGGCGACGGTTGTGGTAGGCGTGACCATGATACGGGCTGCTGGCAGCCCTTGGATCTGAGATCAAACAGTCGCATGCTAAGTTGCTGAAAATTTGCAGAATAACCCTCTAGGATAGGATATGCACGCATAGGTCTAGAATCATGCCATGCAACCGTTCGATCTCAGATCCAAGGGCTCTCGGAAGCCCGTATCATGGGAGAATGGAAAGCTTCGTATCACCTGTAATTTTCCTGACGCTTGACATGACATCGAAAGCCATTTAATTGGGCGTCGAGTAGACATGACATCTAATTGGCCCCCCATAGTACTGTGCATGAATCCATTTATCCACCATGCAAGCCACTACCCTGCCGTTCGCACGCCCCACTCAGCATTTTTACAATCAAAAAACCGCTCGCAATTCACTCCTACTCGTCCCCGGACGTCCTTTAACATTACGACAGTTCGCTCCTAGTCATCCCGTCCTTTCACATTACGGCAGTTCCACTAATCCTAACCCTCCTCCCAAATCCATGGCATCCCAAATCTCCATGGTCGGTGATGAGTACAAGGTTAGCACCATCACCAGCGATGAGTTTGACGTCATCTACACTCGTTCTTCTGCGACGGCGAAAGGATGCCTTGCTCGCTTTAGACGCATGTTCAAAAACTCAAATGATGAGTGGGTCGCTGGGCTAGATGTTGAGTACACCACAACCCCGGACAAAGAGAAGATTCTAAAGGAGGAAGAGAAGATGATGCCCGTCGTGATCCAGGTTTGCATGCATGACTTATGCTTGGTCTACCACATATACCATGCCGATGTTGAGTGCCAGGATTTTAAGAACTTCCTCAAGTACGGCCTAGTCAAATTCGTTACTTTAGACTTTACGAACGATAGAAAAGTCTTGGGTCAGATAGGCCCCATTGTAGGCAACCCCTTCGACCTCCAGAAGAATGGGTTGTTGCCCTCCCATGATCAGCCTTCAATGCTGACCCTAGTAGGAGCCATGGTTCATCCTTCGTACGAGAAACTGAAGAAACCTCCACACAAGTTTCATCGTCATGCATGGTAGTGGAATGTACTAGATATATACCACATCCACTACGCTGCAATGGATGGCTACCTTTGTTTCAATATCTACAAGGATTGGATGAAGAGCAAGAGCCAAGTGTGCGGTTCAAGCAAAGAAGTATCGGCTCCTATGTCTTGATCTTGCGTTGGTTTTCCTTGAAGAGGAAATGGTGATGCAGCAAGTAGCATAAGTATTTCCCTCAGTTTTTGAGAACCAAGGTATTAATCTAGTAGGAGGCTCCTCAAAAGTCCCACGCACCTACACAAACAAACAAGAACCTCGCAACCAACACAATAAAGGGGTTGTCAATCCCTTCATGGCCACTTGCGAAAGTGAGATCTGATAGAGATAATATGATAAGATAAATATTTTTGGTACTTTATGATATAGATTGGAAAAGTAAAGATGCAAATAAAAGTAGATTGAAAACTTATATGATAAAAGATAGACCCAGGGGCCATAGGTTTCACTAGTGGCTTCTCTCAAGATCGCATAAGTATTACGGTGGGTGAACAAATTACTGTCGAGCAATTGATAGAAAAGCCCATAGTTATGAGATTATCTAGGCATGATCATGTATATAGGCATCACGTCCGTGACAAGTAGATCGACTCCTGCCCGCATCTACTACTATTACTCCACACATCGACCGACTCCTGCCTGCATCTAGAGTATTAAGTTCATGAAGAACAGAGTAACGCATTAAGAAAGATGACATGATGTAGAGGGATAAACTCATGCAATATGATATAAACCCCATCTTTTTATCCTTGATGGCAACAATACAATACGTGCCTTGCTGCCCCTGTTATCACTGGGAAAGGACACCGCAAGATTGAACCCAAAGCTAAGCACTTCTCCCATTGCAAGAAAGATCAATTTAGTAGGCCAAGCCAAACTGATAATTCGAAGAGACTTGCAAACATAACTTAATCACACATAAAAGAATTCAGAGGAGATTCAAATATTTCTCATAGATAAACTTGATCATAAACCCACAATTCATCGGATCTCAACAAACGCGCCACAAAAAGAGTTACATCGAATAGATCTCCAAGAAGATCGAGGAGAACTTTGTATTGAGAATCAAAGAGAGAGAAGAAGCCATCTAGCTAATAACTATGGACCCGAAGGTCTGTGGTAAACTACTCACAACTCATAGGAGAGGCCTTGGAGATGATGTAGAGGCCCTCCATGGTCGATTCCCCCTCTGGCGGAGCACCGGCGAAGGCTCCAAGATGGTATCTCGTGGATACAGAAGGTTGCGGCGGTGGAATTAGGTTTTCGTGGTTTGTTCTGATGGTTTCAGGTACGGGTGTATATATAGGAGGAAGAAGTAGGTCGGTGGACGCTTGAGGGGCCCACGAGGGTTGGGGGCACGCCCACCCCCAAGGGGCGCACCGGGCACCCTCGTGGCCACCTTGGTTGTTGCTTGACGTCCACTCCAAGTCTCCAGGTTTGCATTTGTTTCGAAAAGATCCCTCCCGAAGGTTTCATCCCGTTTGGACTCTGTTTGATATTCCTTTTCTTCGAAACACTGAAATAGGCAAAAAAAACAGCAATTCGGGTTGGGCCTCCGGTTAGTAGGTTAGTCCCAAAAATTATATAAAAGTGTAAAGTAAAGCCCATAAACATCCAAAACGGGTAATATAATAGCATGGAAAATCAAAAATTATAGATACGTCGGAGACGTATCAAGCATCCCCAAGCTTAATTCCTGCTCGTCTTTGAGTAGGTAAATGAAAAAACAGAATTTTATATGTGGTATGCTACCTAGCATAATTCTCAACGTAATTTTCTTTATTGTGGCATGAATGTTCAGATCCAAATGATTCAAAATAAAAGTTTATATTGACATAAGAAATAGTAATACTTCAAGCATACTAATAAAGCAATCATGTCTTCTCAAAATAGCATGGCTGAAGAAAGTTATCCCTACAAAATCATATAGTCTGGTTGTTTCTCTATCTTCATCACACAAATTATTTAATCATGCACAACCCCGATGACAAGCCAAGCAATTGTTTCATACTTTAGTAATCTCAAACTTTTTCAACTTTCACGCAATACATGAGCGTGAGCCATGGACATAGCACTATATGTGGAATAAAATGGTGGTTGTGGTGAAGACAAAAAAGGAGAAGATAGTCTCACATCAACTAGGTACATCAACGGGCTATGGAGATGCCCATTAATAGATATCAATGTGAGTGAGTAGGCATTGCCATGCAACGGATGCACTAGAGCTATAAATGTATGAAAGCTCAACAAAAGAAACTAAGTGGGTATGCATCCAACTTGGTTGCTCACGAAGACCTAGGGAATTTTGAGGAAGCCCATCATTGGAATATACAAGCCAAGTTCTATCATGAAAAATTCCCACTAGTATATGAAAGTGACAACATAGGAGACTCTCTATCATGAAGATCATGGTGCTACTTTGAAGCACAAGTGTGGTAAAAAGGATAGTAGCATTGTCCCTTCTCTCTTTTTCTCTCATTTTTTTATTTGGCCTTTCTCTTCTTTTTTTGCCCCCCTTTTTTTGTAAAGTCCGAAGTCTCATCCCGACTTGTGGGGGAATGATAATCTCCATCATCCTTTCCTCACTTGGGACAATGCTCTAATAATGAAGATCATCACACTTTTATTTACTTACAACTCAAGATTACAACTTGATACTTAGAACAAGATATGACTCTATATGAATGCCTCCGCCGGTGTACTGGGATATGCAATGAATCAAGAGTGACATGTATGAAAAATTATGAAGTTGGCCTCGCCACAAATACGATGTCAACTACATGATCATGCAAAGAGCAATATGACAATGATGATCCGTGTCATAATAAATGGAACGGTGGAAAGTTGCATGGCAATATATCTCGGAATGGCTATGGAAATGCCATAATAGGTAGGTATGGTGGATGTTTTGAGGAAGGTATATGGTGGGTGTATGGTACCGGTGAAAGTTGCGCGGCACAAGAGAGGCTAGCAATGGTGGAAGGGTGAGAGTGCGTATAACCATGGACTCAACATTAGTCATAAAGAACTCATATACTTATTGCAAAAATCTACAAGTCATTGAAAACAAAGTACTACGCGCATGCTACAGGGGGATAGATTGGTAGGAAAATACCATCGCTCGTCCCCAACTGCCACTCATAAGGAAGACAATCAATAAATAAAATTGTGCCCCAACTTCATCACAAAGCGGTTCACCATACGTGCATGCTACGGGAATCACAAACTTCAACACAAGTATTCTTTAAATTCACAATTACCCAACTAGCATGACTCTAATATCACCACCTCTATATCTCAAAACAATATCAAGCAAAAAATTGATCATAGCATCCAATTCACTTCCTATGATAGTTTTTATTATACCCAACTTGGATGCCCATCATTCTAGGACCAATTTTATAACCATAGCAAATACCATGCTGTTCTAAGAGACTATTAAAATAATATAAGTGAAGCATGAGAGATCAACAATTTCTACAAAATTAAGCCACCGTCGTGCTCTAAAAGATATAAGTGAAGCACTAGAGCAAAAATTATCTAGCTCAAAAGATATAAGTGAAGCACATAGAGTATTCTAATAAATTCTAAATCAAGTGGGCTTCTCCCAAAAGGTGCGTACAGCAAGTATTATTGTGGTAATCTAAAAGTCAAATACTAATATCATACAAGACACTCCAAGCAAAACAAATATCATGTGGCGAATAAAACTATAGCTCCAAGTAAAGTTACCGATAGACGAAGACAAAAGAGGGGATGCCTTCCGGGGCATCCCTAAGCTCAGACTTTTGGTTATCCTTGAATATCCTGGGGTGCCATGGGCATACCCAATCTTAGGCTCATGTCACTCCTTATTCCGTAGTCCATCAAATCTTTACCCAAAACTTGAAAACTTCACAACACAAAACTCAACAGGAAATCTCATAAGCTCCGTTAGTGCAAGAAAGAAAAACCACCACATATGGTACTGTAACAAACTCATTCTCTATTTATATTGGTGTTAAACCTACTGTATTCGAACTTCTCTATGGTTCATACCCACCGATACTAGCCATAGATGCATCAAAATAAGCAAACAACATACGAAAAACAGAATCTGTCAAAAACAGAACAATCTGTAGAAATCTGTAACTTTCGAATACTTATGGAACTCAAAAAATCCTACCAAAATAGGAAGTCCTGGGAAATTTGTCTATTGATCTACAGGAAAACGAATAAACGCAAAATCACGTTTCTGTGAATTACTAAAATTATTTTCGTGCGTGCAAAAGTTTCTGTTTTTTAGAAGAATCAAATTAACTATCACCGTAGGTTATCCTATAGGTTCTACTTGGCACAAACACTAATTAAAACATGAAAACACATCTAAACAGAAGCTAGATGAAATATTTATTACTAAACAGAATAAAAAAGCAAGAAACAAAAATAAAATTGGGTTGCCTCCCAACAAGCGCTATCGTTTAACGCCCCTAGCTAGGCATAAAAGCGAGGATAGATCTAAGTAGTGCCATCTTTGGCATTCAATTCATAAGTAGCTCGCATGATAGATTCATAAGGTAATTTAACTTTATTTCTAGGGAAGTTTTCCATGCCTTTCCTTAATGGAAATTTAAATCTAATATTCCCTTCCTTCATATCAATAATTGCACCAATCGTTCTAAGGAAAGGTCTACCAAGAATAATAGGACATGAAAGATTGCAATCTATATCAAGAACGATAAAATCCACGGGCACATAATTCCTATTTGCAACAACAGAAACATCATTGATCCTTCCCATAGGTTTCTTAATGGTGGAATCCTCAAGGTGCAAATTTAAAGAGCAATCATCAAAATCATGGAAACCTAGCACATCACATAAAGTTTTCGGAATCGTGGAAACACTAGCACCCAAATCACATAAAGCATAGCACTCATGATCTTTAATTTTAATATTTATAGTAGGTTCCCACTCATCATAAAGTTTTCTAGGTATAGAAACTTCCAAATTAAGTTTTTCCTCATAAGATTGCATCAAGGCATCAACGATATGTTTAGTAAAAGCTTTATTTTGACTATAAGCATGACGAGAATTCAACACGAATTGCAACAAGGAAATACAATCTATTAAAGAACAATTATCATAATTAAATTCCTTGAAATCCAAGATAGTGGGTTCAATGCTATTTAAAGTCTTGACCTCTCCAATCCCACTTTTACCAAATTTAGCATCAAGATCTAAAAACTCCGAATCATTGGGATGCCTTTTAACTAAAGTTGACTCATCTCCAGTCCCGTCATTATTAAGATTTATATTGCAAAACAAGGATTTAATAGGGGACACATCAATAAATTTTAGATCTTCATCGTTATTTTCATGGAAACTAGAAGAGCACGCTTTTACAAAGCAATCTTTCTTAGCACACAACCTAGCAGTTCTTTCTTTGCACTCATCAATGGAAATTGTAATGGCTTTGAGAGACTCATTGATATCATGCTTACGTGGAGTAGATCTAAGTTTCAAAGAATCAACATCAAGCGAAAGCCTCTCAACATTCCTAGCCAAATCATCAACTTTAAGCAACTTTTCTTCAAGCAAAGCATTAAAATTCTTTTGAGCGATCATAAATTCTTTAACACTATTCTCAAAATCAGAGGGCATCTTATTAAAATTTCCATAAGAGTTGATGTAGGAATTTCCATAATTATTAGAGGAATTACTAGGGAACGGTCTAGGATTAAAGTTTCCTCTGTAAGCATTGTTACCAAAATTATTCCTACCAACAAAATTCACATCCATAGATTCATTATGATTTTCAATCAAAGTAGACAAAGGCATATCATTGGGATCAATAGGAGCACTCTTAGTAGCAAACAATTTCATAAGTTCATCCATCTTTCCACTCAAAACATTAATTTCTTCTATAGCATGCCCTTTTTTACTAGTAGATCTTTCGGTGTGCCATTGAGAATAATTAGCCACAATGTTATCAAGGAGTTTTGTAGCTTCTCCTAAGTTGATTTCCATAAAAGTGCCTCCCACGGCCGAATCTAAAAGATTTCTAGAAGAAAAATTCAATCCGGCATAAAAATTTTGTGTGATCATCCATAAGTTCAAACCATGGGTAGGGCAATTGCGAATCATTAATTTCATTCTTTCCCAACATTGGGCAACATGCTCATGATCAAGTTGTTTAAAATATCGTTCCTAAGAGAGATGATCTTAGCGGGAGGAAAAAACTTAGAGATAAAAGCATCTTTGCACTTATTCCATGAATCAATACTATTCATAGGCAAAGACAAAAACCAAATTTTAGCACGATCTCTAAGTGAAAATGGAAATAACTTCAGTTTAACAATATCATTATCCGTATCTTTCTTCTTTTGCATCTGACACAAATCAACAAAGTTGATTAGATGGGTAGCGGCATCTTCACTACGAAGGGCGGAGAATTGATCTTTCATAACAAGATTCAGCAAAGCAGCATTGATTTCACAAGACTCAACATCATTAAGAGGAGCCATCGGAGTGCTAAGGAAATCATTATTATTGGTATTAGAAAAGTCACACAATTTGGTATTATCTTGCGCCATCGCGACAAGCAATCCAACACACAAGCAAACAAAAAGGCAAGCGAAAGAGAGAGGAGACTGGGAAAGAGAGGGCGAATAAAATGGCAAGGGTGAATTGGGGGAAAGGAAAACAAGAGGCAAATGGCAAATAATGTAATGCGAGGGAGATGAGTTTGTGATGGGTACTTGGTATGTCTTGACTTGAGCGAAGACCTCCCCGGCAACGGCGCCAGAAATCCTTCTTGCTATGTCTTGAGCTTGCGTTCGTTTCCTTGAAGAGGAAAGGGTGATGCAGCAAAGTAGCGTAAGTATTTCCCTCAGTTTTTTAGAACCAAGGTATCAATCCAGTAGGAGGCTCCTCAAAAGTCCCACGCACCTACACAAACAAACAAGAACCTCACAACCAATGCAATAAAGGGGTTATCAATCCCTTCACGGCCACTTGCGAAAGTGAGATCTGATAGAGATAATATGATAAGATAAATATTTTTGGTATTTTTATGATATAGATTGGAAAAGTAAAGATGCAAATAAAAGTAGATTGAAAACTTATATGATAAAAGATAGACCCAGGGGCCATAGGTTTCACTAGTGGCTTCTCTCAAGATCGCATATGTATTACGGTGGGTGAACAAATTACTGTCGAGCAATTGATAGAAAAGCGCATAGTTATGAGATTATCTAGCATGATAATGTATATATGCATCACGTCTGTGACAAGTAGATCGACTCCTGCCTGCATCTACTACTATTACTCCACACATCGACAAACTCCTGCCTGCATCTAGAGTATTAAGTTCATGAAGAACAGAGTAACGCATTAAGAAAGATGACATGATGTAGAGGGATAAACTCATGCAATATGATAGAAACCCCATCTTTTTATCCTCGATGGCAACAATACAATACATGCCTTGCTGCCCCTGCTGTCACTGGGAAACGACACCGCAAGATTGAACCCAAAGCTAAGCACTTCTCCCATTGCAAGAAAGATCAATCTAGTAGGCCAAACCAAACTGATAATTCGAAGAGACTTGCAAAGATAACTTAATCACACATAAAAGAATTCAGAGGAGATTCAAATATTTCTCATAGATAAACTTGATCATAAACCCACAATTCATCGGATCTCGACAAACACACTGCAAAAAGAGTTACATCGAATAGATCTCCAAGAAGATCGAGGAGAACTTTGAATTGAGAATCAAAGAGAGAGAAGAAGCCATCTAGCTAATAACTATGGACCCGAAGGTCTGTGGTAAACTACTCACAACTCATAGGAGAGGCCTTGGAGATGATGTAGAGGCCCTCCGTGGTCGATTCCCCCTCCGGTGGAGCGTCGGCAAACGCTCCAAGATGGGATCTCGCGGATACAGAAGGTTGCGGCGGTGGAATTACGTTTTCGTGGTATGTTCTGATGGTTTCAGGGTACATGTGTATATATAGGAGGAAGAAGTAGGTCGGTGGATGCTCGAGGGTCCCACAAGGGTGGGGGGCGCCCACCCCCAGGGGGCGCGCCGGGCACCCTCATGGCTGCCTCGGTTGTTGCTTGACGTCCACTCCAAGTCTCCAGGTTTGCATTTGTTCCGAAAAGATTTCTCCCGAAGGTTTCATCCCATTTGGACTCCGTTTGATATTCCTTCTTCTTCGAAACACTGAAATAGGCAAAAAAAACAGCAATTCGGGCTGGGCCTCCGATTAGTAGGTTAGTCCCAAAAATGATATAAAAGTGTAAAGTAAAGCCCATAAACATCGAAAACGGGTAATATAATAGCATGGAACAATAAAAAATTATAGATACGTTGGAGACGTATCATCAACCAAGAGGAAGAGGGACAAGGACGAAGTCGAGGACATGGATGAGGACTCCGAGTAAGGTGGCAGTGTCATTGCTCATGGTGGTTCTAATGCAGTGTCTACTGGATTAGTTGCTTAGTTTAACTTCAGGTGTGCTTAGTTTTATTTGAGGGGTGTGTTGTGCTGAGCCCCCAGCAGAACTATGTTATGTTTCTTCTCGTTACTTTAACTCTTCACTACGTACATACTAGTATTTCTTACATTTCATCTTTTAGTTTGTATAGTACTACCACTCGTTTCTTCACATTATATATGTACAATATATATGGCCAACATCATATAGCCAGCAGTTTAGTTGTCAAAGAATTTCATGGTGCTTAGTTTTGTCAAAGAATTTTAGGGTGCTTAGTTTTATTTGTGGGGTGTGTTGTGTTGGACACCATTATTGTGACTCAAATATCTCTTGCCAGGTTATAATGACATAAATACCGATGGACCAGCATGCTAGCTCTCCCTCTATCTCACTATAGTAAAATAAAGTGTGGGGCTTACTTGATCCCAACAACGTTGTTATTTTCCTATAAAATTATTCACTTGGTTACTCCTAACAAGCGGGGCCAGATTTATCATTGTGAGAATCGGCTTATTTTTTGTCATGTAACATGGTCAACAGGTTTGACGTGAAAATAACAATGTCTAATGGCATTTTTGAGCAAACATCTAACTTAACGATGGCATTTTTGAGCTATCTAATTGCATTTTGAGCAGGCATCTCACAGATCGATGGCATTTTTGAGTAGTTGTAACTTCTAATGGCAAAACTGAGTACTGATACACAACTAGTGGCATAAATAAAAAGAACCCAAGAATTAAATAGGTATGCTAATTTCTTTAATAGAATTTAGCACCCCATTTAAGCACGTACTAGCTTTTTTAATAGTACTATATGCGTAGTTTGGCGACGAGCGCTCTCTATATGTACCACCTTTTTTCTTTAATTTCATCTTGTTAGTTTTGCTCCATGGCACAATCCATCAATACTACTACTGTACAAAAGTATACATTTTTTAAAAGGCTAGAGGGCGAGGCAGTCTAGCTTGGTCGGGTTCACGAGAGGCGAGGGCCTTTGTGATTTGACGGCTCATTACTGCTGGAAGGCGGGGCCTTGTGATTTGACTACTCGCATAAATGTGCCGATGACATGAGGAGGAGCAAAGAACCGTGTGGTATACTCAAGTTTTCCACTGGAGTATTACTACGACGGAGGAGCACGAAACACGGCAGCCCAGTGCCATATGGCGATAAAAATGATCTCGTTTGCTAGTCATCTCATTGTTAGCATTGTTCTATTCATGCCCCGCAGAGAACGTGACACGTGTGGAGAAACATCCTAAGCAAAAGAAGAAACACATGAGAAAAAGAAGAAGGAAGATTATTGATAACCCACAAGTGTAGGGGATCGCAATAGCTTTCGAGGGTAAAGTATTCAATCCAAATTTATTGATTCGACACAAGGGGAGCCAAAGAATATTCTTGAGTATTAGCAGTTGAGTTGTCAATTCAACCACACTTGGATAACTTAGTATCTGCAGCAAAGTATTAAGTAGCAAAGAAATATGATAATAAAGGTAACAGTGGCAAAAGTAATGTTTTTGGGTTTTGTAGTGATTGTAGCAATAGCAACGGAAAAGTAAATAAGCGAAGCACAAGATGTGAAAAGCTCGTAGGCAATGGATCAGTGATGGATAATTATGTCGGATGCGATTCCTCATGTAATAGCTATAACATAGGGTGACACAGAACTAACTCCAATCCATCAATGTAATGTAGGCATGTATTCCATAAATAGTCATACGTGCTTATGGAAAAGAACTTGCATGACATCTTTTGTCCTATCCTCTCATGGCAGCGGGGTCCTAGCGAAAACTAAGGGATATTAAGGCCTCCTTTTAATAGAGAACCGGAACAAAGCATTAGCACATAGTGAATACATGGACTCCTCAAACTACGGTCATCACCGAGAAGTATCCCGATTATTGTCACTTCGGGGTTGTCGGATCATAACACATAATAGGTGACTATAGACTTGCAAGATAGGATCAAGAACACACATATATTCATGAAAACATAATAGGTTCAGATCTGAAATCATGGCACTCGGGCCCTAGTGACAAGCATTACGCATAGCAAAGTCATAGAAACATCAATCTCAGAACATAGTGGATACTAGGGAGCAAACCCTAACAAAACTAACTTGATTACATGGTAAATCTCATCCAACCCATCACCGTCCAGCAAGCCTATGATGGAATTACTCACGCACGGCGGTGAGCATCATGAAATTGGTTATGGAGGATGGTTGATGATGACGACATCGACGAATCCCCCTATCTGTAGCCGCGAACAGACTCTAGATCAGCCCTCCCGAGAGAGATGAGGGCTTGGCGGCGGCTCCGTATCATAAAACGCGATGAAACTTTCTCTCGGATTTTTTCTTCGCGAGACGGAATATATGGAGTTGGAGTTGAGGTCGGAGGAGCCTCAGGGGGCCCACGAGACAGGGGCACGCCCAGGGGGGGTGGGCGCGCCCCCCACCCTCGTGGACAGGGTGTGGGCCCCATGGTCTTGATTCTTTCTCCAATATTTTTTGTATTTTCCAAAAAGTGCCTCCGTGGATTTTCAGGACATTTTGAGAACTTTTGTTTTCTACACATAAAACAACATCATGGCAGTTCTGCTAAAAACAGCGTCAGTCCGGGTTAGTTTCGTTCAAATCATGCAAGTTAGAGTCCAAAACAAGGGCAAAAGTGTTTGGAAAAGTAGATACGTTGGAGACGTATCAACTCCCCCAAGCTTAACCCTTTGCTTGTCCTCAAGAAATTCAGTTGATAAACTGAAAGTGATAAAGAAAAACTTTTACAAACTCTGTTTGCTCTTGTTGTTGTAAACATGCAAAGCCATCATTTAGGTTTCAACAAGTATTATGAACTAACTATACTCACAATAACACTTAGGTCTCACAATTACTTATATCAATGGCATAATCAGCTAGTGGGCCATAATAATAAAACTCGGATGACAACACTTTCTCAAAACAATCATAACGTGATATAACAAAATGGTATCTCGCTAGCCCTTTCTGAGACCGCAAAACATAAATGCAGATCACCTTTAAAGATCAAGGACTGACTAAACATTGTAATTCATGGTAAAAGAGATCCAGTCAAGTCATACCCAATATAAACCAATAGTAATGAATGCAAATGACAGTGTGCTCTCCAGCGGGTGCTTTTTAATAAGAAGGTGATGACTCCACATAAAAGTAAATAGATAGGCCCTTCGCAGAGGGAAGCAGGGATTTGTAGAGGTGCCAGAGCTTGATTTTAAAATAGAGATTGAATAACATTTTGAGCGACATACTTTCACTGTCAACAGAACAACTATGAGATGGTTGTATCTTCCATACTACATGCATTATAGGCAGTTCCCAAACAGAATGGTAAAGGTTTATACTCCCCCAACCACCAACAAGCATCAATCCATGGCTTGCTCGAAACAACGAGTGCCTCCAACTAACAACAGCCCTGGGGGAGTTTTGTTTAATTATATTCATTTGCTTTGAGCTTTTTGGATCATGGGACTGGGCATCCCGGTTACCGACCCTTTCTCGTGAATGAGGAGCGGAGTCCAGTCCTCTTGAGAATAACCCACCTAGCATGGAAGATAAAGGCAGCCCTAGTTGAAACATGAGCTGCTCGAGCATACAAAACAGAATTTCATTTGAAGGTTTGGAGTTTGGCACATACAAATTTACTGGGAACGGTAGGTAGATACCGCATATAGGAAGGTATGGTGGACACATATGGAATAACTTTGGGGTTTATGGAGTTTGGATGCACAAGCAGTATTCATGCTTAGTACAGGTGAAGGCTAGCAGAAGACTGGGAAGCGACCAACTGAGAGAGCGACAACAGTCATAAACATGCGTTAAAATTAATTCACACCGGGTACAATCATGAGTAGGATATAATCTACCATGAACATAAATATCATGAAAACCATGTTGATTTGTTTCAACTACATGCGTGAACATGTGCCAAGTCGAGTCACTCAATTCATTCAAAGGAGGATACCATCCCATCATACCACATCATAATCATTCTAATAGCATGTTGGAATGCAAGGTAAACCATTATAACTCATAGCTAATCAAGCATGGCACAAGCAACTATAATCTCTAAATGTCATTGCAAATATGTTTACTTCATAATAAACTGAATCAGAAACAATGAACTCATCATATTTACAAAAACAAAAGAGGTCGAGTTCATACCAGCTTCTCTCATCTCAATCAGTCCATCATATATCGTCATTATTGCCTTTCACTTGCACGACCGAACAACGGGTATAATAATAATAGTAGTGCACGTGCATTGGACTAAGCTGGAATCTGCAAGCATTCAACTCAAGAGAGAGAAGACAAGGTAATATGGGCTCTAAGTTAAATAAACAATCATGCATATGAGAGCCACTAAACATTTTCAATATGGTCTTCTACTCTCGACCCCCAAAGGAAAGAAAAGAAAATAAAACTATTTACACGGGAAAGCTCCCAACAAGTAAGAAGAAGAACGAGAAATCTTTTTGGGTTTTCATTTTAATTCTACTAAAAGCATGGAAATTAAACAAACTAATTTTTTTGGTTTTTCTTAAGGTTTATCAAACACACAAGAAGAAAACTAGAAGAAGAAATTTAAACTAGCATGGATAATACAATGAAAGAGTGTGAGCACCGACGACTAGAATAGTGTGTGAACATAAATGTAAATTCGGTGAGAAATACATACTCCCCCAAGCTTAGGCATTTGGCCTAAGTTGGTCTAATACCAAGGACCGCTGCTACTCTCCCCGGTGTACTGAGAGGTGTAATCAGGATACCACTAGTTGGCCATCTCCGGGTCCCACTGGTAAGATGATGCACGATAAGGGTCCAGTGCAGGTTCCGGCTCAGGCTCAGGTTCTGGAGTGGATGCTTGGCCTCGATGAGTGTACACCGCTTCCGGTGTGACAAGAAAATTATTTGTAGTCAAATCAAACAACAGAGGTGCATGCAAAATAATAGTCTCATTGTGTTTCTTATTAAATCTCAGGTTATACAGGAGCATATTTTCTTTGTTGTCAACAAGGAACTCATGTGCTACCATGCTCTTGTAATCTAAAATATAAGGAGGCAATTTTGTCTCCTCTTTCTTATGGTGCCTAATAGGTATCTCAAAATGTCTAGCAAGACGTGAAGCTCTCCAAACAAGGCATGGTGAAGAATGATACTATCAGGAATAGTGAAGTTTCCACTATTTCCACGACCAATCAAGCATCTACTAGCAAATATGGCAAAGTAGCGTAAAATAGGAAAGTGTATGCTAGAGATTTTCGCATCGGAACCCTTCTTTGGCTCCTCTACTGCGATAGTGTTAACAAATTCATCCACATCTTTACGATGGGGTTCCTCTAATTTTCCCTGAAAGGATATCCTACATACCGCGCAAAAATTACGTAAAGACATTTCTCTGAATTCATCATATAAATGAATGATACTGAAGACGGTGACTTCTTAGGATAATAATAAAAGTTTTGCACGAAAGTATTGGTGAGTAAGAGATACTGATCGATCCGGTCGTGGAGGAAATCGGTGAGGCCTGCATTCTCGATCAAAGAATAAAGATCTTCATGAATTCCAGTTTCTTTCAAGCAATCATCGCAGGGCCATTCACACGACTGTACTTCTGCTATGTGAGGAAGGTTATACTTGGCTTTTTCCTTCTCTTTAGCTTGTTTTTCCTGGGAGCCTTGGCTAGAAGAGCCCCTCAAAAGCCTCCTTAACATTTTCTGAAAATTTCTGAATTTTTAGTAACTTCAAAATAAAAGTGAATAAAACTAAACAAGATTGGTAGCAACTACTCCTACAAGTGCCTAGAGCCTATATCATGCATTAGAATTACTTGGGACCTCATAAATTTAACATGCAAGCTCAAGAACATGGTCACCTATGCAGCAAAAATTTGCAATGAATAAAGCACTAGAACAAAAACTAATTGGACTAATGGAGGAGTC
Organism: Triticum aestivum; assembly: GCF_018294505.1. Lineage (NCBI taxonomy): Eukaryota > Viridiplantae > Streptophyta > Magnoliopsida > Poales > Poaceae > Triticum > Triticum aestivum. The sequence continues at coordinate 422,667,600 of NC_057804.1, forward strand.
ACATACCAAGCAACAATCTCCTAAAGCAGTTTTGTGAATGGAGCTTTGAGCAAGGAGATCAAAAATCGCAGCAAAATGAGCTAGAACTCGTGCTTGAGCTGGATGGGTATTTTTTGGGGAAGAAGATGGAGTTTGTGGGTGCTGGCATAAGTGGAGGGGGGCCACCAGGGGCCCACGAGACAGGCGGGCGCGCCCTCCACTCTCGTGGCCTGGTGCTTGCCCCTCCTGAAGTGATTTCAGTGCCTAAAATCCTCAAATATTCCATAAAAAATAATACTAAATTTGCAGGGCATTTGGAGCAATTTTATTTTCGGGATATTGTTTTTAATGCACGGATAATTCAGAAAATAGACGGGTAATACTTTTTTTGCTTTATTTATTCTAAATAATATAAAGTAAAAAAAGAGGGTACAGAAGGTTGTGCCTTCTAGTTTCATCCATCTCATGATCATCAAAATGAATCCACTAACAAGGTTGATCAAGTCTTGTTAACAAACTCATTCCGAATAACACGGAAGCGGAGAAATTTCGAATAACACTAAGTTACCTCAACAGGGATATGAAAATCCCCAACAATAAGAATATCATACTTTTTCTTAACAGTAGGAAGAGGGAATTCAAAACCTCCAATAATGACAGTTGGAACTTTTCCAATAGAATTGATGCTATGAACTTGAGATTGTTTCCTCGGAAAGTGTACCGTATGCTCATTACCATTAACATGAAAAGTGACATTGCCTTTGTTGCAATCAATAATAGCCCCTGCAGTATTCAAAAAAGGTCTACCAAGGATAATCGACATACTATCGTCCTCGGGAATATCAAGAATAACAAAGTCTGTTAAGATAGTGACATTTGCAACCACAACAGGCACATCCTCACAAATACCGACAGGTGTGGCAGTTGATTTATCAGTCATTTGCGAATATATTTCAGTAGGTGTCAACTTATTCAATTCAAGTCTAAGATATAAAGAGAAAGGCATAACACTAACACCGGCTCCAAGATCACATAAAGCAGTTCTAACATAATTTCTTTTAATGGAGCATGGTATAGTTGGTACCCTAGGGTCTCCAAGTTTCTTTGGTATTCCACCCTTAAAAGTGTAATTAGCAAGCATGGTGGAAATTTCAGCTTCCGGTATCTTTCTTTTATTTGCAATGCTATCCTTCATATACTTAGCATAAGGATTTACTTTAAGCATATCAACTAAGCACATACGTAAGAAAATAGGTCTAATCATTTCAGCAATGCGCTCAAAATCCTCATCATCCTTTGTCTTGGATGGTTTAGGAGGAAAGGGCATGGGTTTCTGAACCCATGGTTCTCTTTCTTTACCGTGTCTCCTAGCAACAAAATCTCTCTTATCATATCGTTGATTCTTTGATTGTGGGTTATCAAGATCAACAACAGGTTCAATCTCTACATCATTGTTTTTGCTAGGTTGAGCATCAACATGAACATTATTATTAACATTATCACTAGGCTCATGTTCATCACCTAACTGTGTTTCAGCATCAGAAATAGAAATATCATTGGGATTCTCATGTGTGTCTACAATAGGTTCACTAGAAGCGTGCAAAGTCCTATCGTCTTCCTTTTTCTTCTTTTTGGAAGAACTAGGTGCCTCTAAATTATTTCTCTGAGAATCTTGCTCGATTCTCTTAGGGTGGCCTTCAGGATACAAAGGTTCCTGAGTCATTCTACCAGTTCTAGTAGCCACTCTAACAGCAAAGTCATTTTTATTATTTAATTCATCAAGCAAATCATTTTGAGCTTTAAGTACTTGCTCAGCTTGAGTAGCAACCATAGAAGCATATTTGCTAATGAGTTTGAGTTCACCTTTAACTCTAGCCATATTATCGCTCATGCGTCCTATGTCGAAAGCATTATTCTTTAACTCTGTACCAACATAAGCATTAAAACTTTCTTGTCTAGCCATAAAGTCATCAAATTCATCTAAGCATGGGCTATGAAATTTAGTAGAGGGGATTTCAACTTTATCATATCTATAGAGAGAATTTACCTTTACTACCTGTGTCGTGTTATCAAGACAATGTGGTTCTTTGACAGGCAGTATATTAAGATCATGTATTTCTTCAATAGGAGGTAAATTCTTAACATCTTCAGCTTGAATACCTTTTTCTTTCATTGATTTCTTTGCCTCTTGCATATCTTCAGGACTGAGAAATAAAACACCTCTCTTCTTCGGAGTGGGTTTAGGAATAGGCTCAGGGATTGGCTCAATTGGTTCAGGAATTGCCTCGGGAATTGGCTCAGGAAGAGTCCAATTATTTTCATTAGTCAACATATTATTCAATAGTAATTCAGCTTCATTGACTGTTCTTTCCCTGAAAACACAACCAGCACAACTATCCAAGTAGTCCTTGGAAGCATCGGTTAGTCCATTATAAAAGATATCAAGTATTTCATTTTTCTTGAGAGGATGATTAGGCAAAGCATTTAGTAATCGGAGAAGCCTCCCCCAAGCTTGTGGGAGACTCTCTTCTTCGATTTGCACAAAATTATATATTTCCCGCAAGGCAGCTTGTTTCTTATGAGCAGGGAAATATTTAGCAGAGAAGTAATAAATCATATCCTGGGGACTACGCACACAACCAGGAGCAAGAGAATTAAACCAAGTCTTAGCATCACCCTTTAATGAGAACGGAAATATCTTAAGGATATAGTAATAGCGAGACTTCTCATCATTAGTAAACAGGGTGGCTATATCATTCAACTTGGTAAGATGTGCCACAACAGTTTCAGATTCAAGGCCATAAAAAGGATCAGATTCAACCAAAGTAATTATTTCAGGATCAACAGAGAATTCATAATCCTTATCAGTAACACAGATAGGTGAAGTAGCAAAAGCAGGTTCAGGTTTCATTCTAGCATTTAGAGACTTCTGCTTCCATTTAGCTAATAACATTTTAAGATCATATCTATCATTGCAAGCAAAGATAGCTCTAGCAGCTTCTTCATTCATAACATAACCCTCAGGAACAACAGGCAATTCATAATCATTCGAAGAACTCTCATCATCACTATCATCAATAATAGTATCTTCAATAATTTCATTCTCTCTAGGCCTAGTAAGTTGTTCATCAAGAAATTCACCTAATGGCAAAGTGGTATCACGCACAGAAGTAGTTTCATCATAAGTATCATGCATAGCTGAAGTGGCATCATCAATAACATGCGACATATCAGAATTCATAGCAGTAATAGGTTTAGGTGTCGCAAGCATACTAATAATAGAAGGAGAATCTAGTGCAGAGCTAGATGGCAATTCCTTACCTCCCCTCGTAGTTGAGGGCAAAATCTTGGTTCTTTCGTCTTTCAAGTTCCTCATAGTGATCAACAGATATAAATCCCAAGTGACTCAGAGAATAGAGTTATGCTCCCCGGCAACAGCGCCAGAAATTAGTCTTGATAACCCACAAGTGTAGGGGATCACAACAACTTTCGAGGGTAAAGTATTCAACCCAAATTTATTGATTCGACACAAGGGGAGCCAGAGAATATTCTTGAGTATTAGCAGTTGAGTTGTCAATTCAACCACACCTGGATAACTTAGTATTTAGTAGCAAAGTAATATGATAATAAAGGTAACAGTGGAAAAAGTAATGTTTTTGGGTTTTGTAGTGATTGTAGCAATAGCAACGGAAAAGTAAATAAGCGAAGCACAAGATGTGAAAAGCTCGTAGGCAATGGATCAGTGATGGATAATTATGTCGGATGTGATTCCTCATGTAATAGCTATAACATAGGGTGACACAGAACTAGCTCCAATTCATCAATGTAATGTAGGCATGTATTCCGTAAATAGTCATACATGCTTATGGAAAAGAACTTGCATGACATCTTTTGTCCTACCCTCCCGTGGCAATGGGGTCCTAGCAAAAACTAAGGGATATTAAGGCCTCCTTTTAATAGAGAACTGGAACAAAGCATTAGCACATAGTGAATACATGAACTCCTCAAACTACGGTCATCACCGAGAAGTATCCCGATTATTGTCACTTCGGAGTTGTCGGATCATAACACATAATAGGTGACTATAGACTTGCAAGATAGGATCAAGAACACACATATATTCATGAAAGCATAATAGGTTCAGATCTGAAATCATGGCACTCGGGCCCTAGTGACAAGCATTAAGCATAGCAAAGTCATAGCAACATCAATCTCAGAACCTAGTGGATACTAGGGATCAAACCCTAACAAAACTAACTTGATTACATGGTAAATCTCATCCAACCCATCACCGTCCAGCAAGCCTACGATGGAATTACTCACGCACGGTGGTGAGCATCATGAAATTGGTGATGGAGGATGGTTGATGATGATGACGACTATGAATCCCCCTCTCCGGAGCCCCGAACGGACTCTAGATCAACCCTCCTGAGAGAGATTAGGGCTTGGTGGTGGCTCCGTATCGTAAAACGCGATGAAACTTTCTCTTTGAGTTTTTTCTCCGCGAGACAGAATATATGGAGTTGGAGTTGAGGTCGGCGGAGCCTCAGGGGGCCCACGAGACAGGGGGCGCACCCAGGCGGGTGGGCGTGCCCCCACCCTCGTGGACAGGGTGTGGGCCCCCTGGTCTTGATTCTTTCTAAAGTATTTTTTATAAAAGTGCCTCCGTGGATTTTTAGGACATTCCGAGAACTTTTGTTTTCTACACATAAAACAACATCATGGCAGTTCTGCTGAAAACAGCGTCAGTCTGGGTTAGTTTCATTCAAATCATGCAAGTTAAGAGTCCAAAACAAGGGCAAAAGTGTTTGGAAAAGTAGATACGTTGGAGACGTATCAATTATCACCCCCAAATGATCTAATTCATTGCAGAGTCGTAAATGCTTCTTCATCGCCTCCACGACCTCCATCTCATTGCGCGTCTCCTCTGCCATCTTCTTCATTCTGTCCATGACACGAGATATCTTGACGCGATCCTTGATCATCTGTTCCACAGCCGCATTATGGACCTTGACAGCAGCCGGGTGCTCGATGCGAAGCTTTGCCAACTCCTCCTTATGTTCCATGACGAGGGCTTGCAGCATCTTCATCGCGGAACTACTATTCTCATTCAGCTTCTTCCAGCCGGCGTTCTTCTCCTTCAGCAGGTCGAGTTCGTGGCACATCTTCTCCTTGTCCCCCTGAAGTTGCAGGATTTTGCCGGTCGCCTTCTTCTCCGAGGCAATGCTCTTCTTCAGCAGCATCACCAAGCCGGTGGTCAACTCCCACTGCTTATTGAGCTCAGCGGGCATGTCGTCAAGGCTCTCCTTCAGCAGCTCCACCAAGCCGTGGATGAACTCCTTCTGCTTATTGAGGTGCTTATTGAGCTGACCGGGCATGCCGTCGAGGGATAACGACTCTAGGGCCGCCAGCTCGGCATGTTCGCCTCTACGGCTAGGGCACTCATGGGAGCCATCGCCTGCCCGTGAGAAACCTTTCGAGGTCTCCGCGTGGCGGCGAGCCCTCTCTTTTTTCCGCATCCTTGGTTGCCACTCCCTTGTTACGAGTAGTTCTCGACCTAGAGCTCTGCGCACCGGCCATGACAAGGACGGACGAAGAAGAAGGACTTATGAGGAGGAAAGGTAGATTAATTTTCGGTTAGGTAGTTCCCCTTTTTATAACCTAAGTACTAGCAATAGTACTAATACCTACATAGTGGGAACATGTTCATGTTTGGTACGTACTAGTAGGTGTGAGCAGGCTTGCACTTAATTGTAGCACTAGTACTTTCGAATGTGATGGGAACAATGTAAAGATTAATTGATGGTTTTGGTTTCGAGGCCCGAAACGGCTCCCGATGAGTTGAGTGGAACATAAATTTCAAGTAGACTACACTGCTCAAATGCGTAAATATTATGTTACTGTCAAAAATTGGCACAAAATATGAAGGAGACCAATGTAAGTACTACTAGCAACCCATGATTTAACAACTCGCATGCGCGCAGTGGAGTAGTAATGTCTTTCTTCCGCCCTCACGTCCTCTCAATTTGCACACGCTGTATTAATTGACCATCAATGAAGTGAAGGACTTTACATGCGTCAAGTTATCACATGGGGTGGATCTTGGTACAGAATTGCATCCGCCCATTTACCCGCGTGTGCATGCGAGGGAATGAGTGTGTGTGTGGCGTGCATGCACATCTTTGCTTCATGCATGTACCGGCAATGTGGCTCAGAGAGGATGAGTACATTCTTCTGGAACCAGTAGCACGTCACTATGATCAATCCACACAAGGAGGTCACGACAACGCCTCCACATGTGCCACGTGGCATCATGAACTATAAGAGAGACACTGTGTAGCGTGCCATTGGAATTCTAATTTACATGTTTTGCACATACTCGAAGTACTAGTAAGGTACACATGCATTGCACACATCAAATTTGGCAACCAAATTATGAATAAATACCACACTATAGCACGTAAGCTCTGAGTCATATATGCCTGATGTAGACCTTCGTTTAATTCTTATAGTTCATCTCATTCAAAATCAATTAGTTTTTATAAAAAAGCTAGGGCCTCTTTGATTCGTAGGATTTCCAAAACGCGGGAATAGGAAAAACATGGGATTAGAGTGGAATGTCGTCTTGAATCCTGCAGGATTATACGAGTGTTTGATTGTGCATAGAAAAAACGCATAATTCTTTCAAAGAGGTTTGAGTGGATGCGATGTTTCCTATGAAATCTAGTGCAATTGAATCCTATGGAAAAATTCCTATGGTTTACAATCCTACGAATCAAACAACCAAGATAGGAAATATTCCTAAGGATTAGAATCCTCCAAAATTCCTTTGAGAATCCTTTGAATCAAAGAAGCCCTTAATCTATTTTATGAATCATGGAATTGTGTGTTGTAAAGCATAAAGTAAAAACAAATAATGGCAATGCAACTAGAAAAAATGTTTGGGCAGTTATGATACGGAAGATTCTAGAACAAAGGAGAACCACTGTTGTTTTGAGGTATGTGCATTATGCTTAAGTTCAACCATGGAGTCTGCTAGATTGTACATGTGGCAAAATCTGGTGGGGGGCTAGAAGATGGTGTGAGGGGCCAAGTGGAGGGAGACTATGAAGGAGTGCACAAGTGTGAGATCGATACTTATAGAGAGGGGGCGAGAACGTGCGCTGTTGCGCGCAGTGGCGGAGCCATGAAAAATAAATGAGCTAGGGGGCCAAGCATTGCTAATCCTTTACGGGGAGGGCCAATTCATCAACTTAAACCATTTTACCAGCAATTGTCTAATGATCACATTCATATTAGCCTCGACATATAGTGATGTTAGGGGGCAGGGCCCATGCTACCCCCTGTCTTCGCCATTGTGCGCGTGTTAGACAGATGAAGTGGAAGGCATGGATGATGAGAGGGGGACGCTGGATATACATAATTAATGTGGGTGTATTAGCTATATATGTAATCCTATATAGATAGGTATAGATTGATCGATGTGGACGTGAGAAAGAGGGTCAGACCTCACTAGATATATAGATTGATCGGTTTGTGTGGAAAACTATGAAAGACCTAGCTATCTGCACACACACATAGAGGAACATCGATCGTTGTTCATGCACGTGAGAGATAAAGAATGCCCAATATGATGGAGAGGGGGACGTGTGTGTGTGTGTGCCTGCATGGGAGACTGGCCTGAAGAAAAGATTGCATGTCTGTGATGGATAATGCCGACTGGTAGTGTGTGTGTGCATGCATGCACGAGAGAAAGTCAGTGGTACAATTATAAAGAGAAGACGATTGTGTGGGTGTAAAAGACTAGGTGAGGTCATAATCAATGTAAAGTTGAATTCAAATATTTGAATAAGAGATCATGATGTTTGAAACCCATGCATGCATGAATATAACGGAGATTTATGCGGTGTGGTTTGGAAACAAGCATGTTGTAATGTATACACATTGATCAAGGTCAGACTGATTTGAATTTGAGATACCGATGGCAGACATCGTTGGGCCACATTGCATCCGTGCATGGACACACTATTCTAATTGGAAATGATGGGTGGCTTTCGCATCACATATCTATATCTATACCCCTATATATATATATTATATTTTATATTTTTTATATAGTGTGTGGATAACTTTAACTTTGAAAGATGGTCGTTGGATGACGCCAATCCGATGGTGGAGAGATGGCAAATTTGAGCACTACTGGCCGTTGGATATCATCTAGATTCCACCAGATTTTGCCACATGTACAATCTAGAACACTCCATGGTTGAACTTAAGCATAATGCACAAACCTCAAAACACAAGCACTTCTTCTTTGTTCTAGAATCTTCCGTATCAGAATTGCCCAAATGTTTTTCTACATGATTTGCCATTATTTGTTTTTACTTTATGCCTTACAACGCACAGTTCCATGAATCTTAAAATAGATTAGCTTTCTTATAAAAACCAGATGATTTTGAATGAAATGAACTATAAGAATTAAATGAACATCTACATCATGCATATATGACTCAAAGCTTACATGCTATAATGTGGTATTTATTCATAATTTGGTTGCCAAATCTCATGCGTGCAATGCACGTGTACCTTACTAGTCTAAATGGTGTTTGTGGGTGTGTTGTGCATGTTAAACACATTGTACGTAGTATATCATACATGGTTTAGATTCCGAACATCTAGCTAGAGCATACATGTACTATGATTTGAATTCAACACAAAATGGATACATATATTTGAATTTGAGATTGTATGTACATGTAGTTCGTATTTATATATGAATTTACTTCTCCTATATTCATGTCATGTGTTGTGAAGATAATATTTAGATGGTTGTATAACTAACCCGAGTACAATCCCATTCAAACAGGGAAAATGTACTCAAAATTTATTCCATATGCTAGACAACACACATTGTTTTTTTATTGTTGAGGGAAATGCAAATTGTTTTGGTACTGTACACGTTATGTTTGTTGTCCCAATTTTTTTAGTTTTTTTTGTATTTGAATGCATTTCTAGTAATATAGTAAAACGGGACATGGCTCTCTCTAGTGATGAGGTTCTAATTGTCTTTTTTTGGTACACATTAAGCTTCTTCTCCCGAAATTTCAAGTCGCGCCATGTTATGCCGAAATTTCAAGCTAGCTTCTCTGTCTATCATGCTGCAAAACTCCCGCCTCTTCAACCCACGCCTTGTTACCCTGAAATATTTAAGATATATATTTGTCTCGTTGTGCTCCAATAACTCCCTCCATCTCAACCCGCGCCTTGCTATTCCATAATTACAATGCGAGTGAAAACTCCCACCTCCTGTGAAATCCCGACATGCGAAATGCCCGTGATACCCCTGAACCGAAAGAACCGCCTCTAATCGGTGGGGGTACTTTTGTAACTTACCCCACATTTCAGACAAGCGCGTCCCTAAGACATGGCTCCCCACTCCCATCCCATCCACCCACCCATTCGTACACCGAGGCCACGAAAACACGCGAAGCCCCACACCCTCCTCCGTCCGCCACCCAGTCGGAGCCTCTTCCCCGACGATGTCATCCACAGCAACACCTCAACATCCCTCATCCACAGTACTGGATGAGGATCCGTCGTTGATCTCATCGTCCCACCGGTTCAGCCACCCCGTCCTCCACCTCCAAGGAGCTGCCTCGATGTTCCCCTCGTCTTTCGTGCCACCTCCATTCCCACACCACCGTCTTCACCTACAGCACCGGAAGAGCAGCATCATCACCGTTTCCTCGGATGAAGTTGTGGCCTAATCGGCGCCACCAAAGAGGTTGTACACTAATCGCCACATTTTCTTCTTCATTCGATCTCACGGTGCTGCCGGCGCTCGGTCCCGAGCCGACACAACGCGGCTCCATCCACGGCGGCATCGCTGACCACTTCCTCCACGGTGTCGCTCCCCCGGCGGCGACGTCCACATCAGTAGGAGTTGCTGCTTCTTTAGCTCTCGCTCGCGCTGCTGCTCTGCTCTTGCTCTCGGTCCCATGCCTGGTCTGCTCTTGCTATTGCTCTTGCTCTTCCTCGCACTGTTGCTCTTGCTCTTGCTTGCGATGCTGCTCCGATTTAGCTACACTTCAATCGACTGAATCGACTTTTAGGTCAGTCAATTTTCAGGGGGTGGGGGGGGCTCGCCGGAGTTAAGGAAGAACCAGCCGCAGCAGGGAGGGGGGCTCACTAGAGAGGTACCCTGTTGGGGATATTACTACTAGGTGTGAACCGGCCTACCTGGGCCGGGTTAACTTCATTAGTAGTATAAAGGTGATTAAGCAGATGAAGGCCCAAGGCCTGTAGTTGGTTTAGAACCTGTAGCCGTAAACCGGCTTGATATGTAAACTTGTATTGTAAGATAGGAATAGCGAGAGACCAACAGGGATATGAATATGAACTGGTGTGGGACTCTATGAACCGACGGGCGTCACCCGTGTATATAAGTGGACGATCCGGCGGTGGTTCAAGGACAGACAACAACAACTCGAGCCTAGGCGAAGCTTGTTTGCTCCCTAGTCATCGAGACCACATCAATTCCATCACAACTAGACGTAGGCTTTTACCTTCATTGAAGGGGCCGAACTAGTATAAACCCTTGTGTCTTTGCGTCCGCTTTAACCCCTTCAAGTTAACCCGTAGCGATGGCTCCACGACTAAGTCCCTTCATGAGGACATCTGCCATGACAAAACCACGACAGTTGGCGCCCACCATGGGGCTATCGCATGACGGTTTGATGATCTTGGAGGGCAAGCTCAAAGGACTTGAAGGCTATGCTGTGGGCCGGATGACCAAGAGTCGTCGCGGCAAGCTCTACATCGACGATGCAGGATGGGGTCCCGAAGCCGGCTCGATCGAGTACGGGTACCGGGTCCCCTTTGGTGGCATACACGTTTTTATCGGCAAGATTGGTGAGCCTGGGCCTGAGCCGGACATCTGCACCAACCTCGTCGAAACGGCTCAGCGTGCGAGATCTACCCAGGTTAAACTGGCCGTGAAGCGTGCCTTCGTGGGAGTCATCCACGGAGGAGAGCATGGGGACGAGTCAGAATACGGTAGCGAGACCGTCGTCTATTCTAGCGACGAGTCCTCGACCGGGGAGACCGAATCATTGTACCAGTTGCAAGACGACCAGATTAGGGGCTGTTCCGATGGCGACAGTATTCCGGACCCCCCTGAGCAGATCAACCGGGTTGGAATATTCATGGCCGGTACGCAGGCGGCGAATCACTCCTCGACCGCAGCAGCAATGTTCTCCGGATCAGCAGCGGCAGCGGCAGCAGGGGCAGGAGGCCTTGTGCGCCCACCGGTTCAAGTTCTGTCTGACCTGTTTGATGCACTAGCTGTACTTATGGCAGAGGCCAATCCGGCGGATCAGGAGGCCCATGATGCAGAGGTTGCAAAGGTGAGAGAGCAGATCGCACAGGCCAAAGCCGACCTGGCAGCAGAGAAGGACAGGATGGCCGCAGAGCGGGCCGCTTTGGACGCCCAGGCCTATAAGCTCATGCTCGACCAGAACGCATCACAGGAGGTCTTGAAGCGGAAGCACAGATCACGCCTGCCGTTAGGGTTCGACCCTCGAAATCTCTTTCACACTCCGGAGGCTGGAACCAGTAATCCGCCGGGGCACCGGGAGGTAAACCGGGTCGAGGCACCAGGGCCAGGAGCGACAGTCCAACCCCGCCTGATGGAACCTCCTCGGCAGAACATTGTGATTCCTCCACCGGTCCAGACACCTCCGGGTCATTATTCTAATCCTATGGACAATCTTGTCGCAGCTGCTGCGCGATTAGAAGCTATCCCGATCGAAGGAGACTCTCCGCAAGCAATAGAGACGCGCCGGGTTAAGGAACTTCTCCGGACCGCTTTGATTCAGCAGGAGGCATATTCATACAGCCGCGATCGGATTCATTCCACACCTCGTCCAAGCCGGAGCTACAGTAGGCACATGGATGAACCGGCCGTATCAAGCAATGCGCGGAGCCGTGAAGCGGCCCGTGGCAATAACCCGGCAGGTGGTGTTCGCGATGCTCAGGATGTAGTGGACCGGGCCCGGGCACGAAGGGAGGCCGAGTTAGCAGCACAGAACGAGGCGGATCAGCTTACACCGGTTCGTCCTACCACCTCTGCCGGGCCAGGGGTCGCCTCTAGCCTGGGAGTGCCCTGTCTAGTCCCCGCTTTACGCAATGTGCGCCTGCCCAAAGACTTCAAGGGTCCGCGCAAGGTGCCGAATTACACCGCTGACTTATCTCCAGAAGCGTGGGTAGAGAGTTATGAGATGGCCATGGAGATGCTGGATGTGGATGAGACCGCGTGTGCAAAATACTTCACCATGATGCTTGAAGGCACGGCCCGTACTTGGTTGAAGAGCCTGCCGCCTAATTCTATCAGTTCATGGGCCCAGTTGCGGACCCGGTTTATCCAGAATTTCAAAGATACGTGTAAGCAGCCTAAGTCCATAGTAGACTTGGCCGCTTGTGTTCAGGAGGACGGAGAGTCAACAACCCATTGGGTACGCCGTGTTTCGGAAGTCTTGCACTCGTCTGACAGGATCAATGCTGACTCTGCGATTTTAACCCTAGAGGGCAACTGCCGGTTTAAGCCTCTGAAGTTGAAGTTGGGGCGTATGAAGCGGTTCTGTAACGACATGGGAACTCTCATGGCCGCTTTGGTGAAGTATGCTGATTCTGATAGTACCAAGGATCCTGAGACTGACGATGACGAAGCAGGGAAGGGAAAGAAGAACAGCAATTTCAAGGGGCATCAACACAAACCGGCGAGCCATGGGAACGGAGGCAAGCGTAAAGCGGATGGCAGCATGGACTTTGTGGCTAACACTAATGCGCAGGACAAGGGTCAGCGGCGCAGAGGTAAAGCGGCGAATCGTAGTGGAGCTCCGAATCCTAACCCGGATCGCTTAAACTATTTGTTGAATCAGCCTTGTCCGAAACACGGGACGAAGGAAGCGTCGGCGAACCACCTTTGGAAGGATTGTTACATTATGCAGGAGTTTAAAAACTCTAATGCCTTCCGGTATAACCATGGGTCAGGTGGTGGCTCAGGATCCGGTTTCCATGGGCCGAGCCACGATGGAGCTTCCGGTTCAGGTTTTAATCAGGGCGGTCATAACAACCAGAATAATCAGAGCAGTCAAGGGGGTTACAACCAACAGCAGCAGCAGCAGCAGTCGGGTTATCAGAGCCATCCAAAACAGTTGAACAATGGGCAGTATCACGTTTTCACAACTAGCTTGGATAAGCGCGACCGGAAACTTCACAAGCGAGCGGTGAACTCTGTTGAACCGGCCGTACCGCGTTACTTACGTTGGTCGGAACAGCCTATCGTGTGGAGCAGGGAGGATCACCCACCCCGGGTGGACAATCCGGGCCAGTTGGCATTAGTGGTAGACCCTCAGGTGGGAGGTTATAAATTCACCAAGGTGCTCATGGATGGAGGGAGCAGTATTAACATCCTGTACTATGAGACATTCCGCCGCATGGGGCTCACAGACAAAAATCTCAAACCGTCTAATACGGTGTTCCATGGTGTGGTGCCTGGCAAATCAGCATATCCTGTTGGTAAGATAGCCCTGGAGGTGGCTTTTGGGGACGAGCATGATTCCCGATCCGAGACACTAACCTTTGAGGTGGTGAAGATCCGGAGCCCGTATCACGCCTTGTTTGGGCGGCCGGCTTATGCCAAATTCATGGCACGGCCTTGTTATATCTATTTGCAGCTCAAGATGCCGGGTCACAAAGGGACAATAACGGTTCATGGGAGCCGCAAGATTGCTTTGGAATGTGAGGAAGGTGATGCGGCCTATGCAGAGTCGGTTTGTGCCACGGAGGAGTTAAAATATTATAGGGACAATGTTGATCCGGCGGACATGACCCCTTTGAAGAAGCCAACTACGGAGCATGATTCAGATCTGAAGTTCAAATCAGCGGCTGAGACCAAGCTTGTTGACTTCGTGCCCGGCGATTCGTCCAAGCAGTTCACTGTCAGTGCCAACTTGGACCCTAAATAGGAAAGCGCGCTCATCGAGTTCATCCGTGAGAATCGGGACATTTTTGCATGGAAGCCTTCTGACATGCCAGGTGTACCGAGGGAACTCGCTGAGCACACTCTTAATGTTGATCCCAAGTATAAACCGGTAAAGCAATTTCTCCGCCGGTTTAACGAAGAGAGGCGCAAAGCTATTGGGGAGGAGGTGGCCAGGCTCTTAGCAGCTGGTTTTATCATTGAAGTGTTCCATCCAGAGTGGCTTGCTAATCCGGTGCTGGTTCTTAAGAAAAACGGCACTTGGCGTATGTGTGTGGATTATACGGATCTTAACAAGGCTTGTCCAGCGGATCCTTTTGCCCTCCCCCGCATTGACCAGATTATTGATGCCACGGCGGGTTGTGAGCGTTTGAGTTTTTTGGATGCGTATTCTGGGTATCATCAGATCAAAATGGCGGTTAAGGACCAGGAGAAGACGGCGTTTATTACTCCCTTTGGAGCCTTCTGCTATGTATCTATGCCTTTTGGGCTCAAGAGCGCCCAAGCCACTTATCAACGGTGTGTACAGAACTGCCTGCATAAGCAGATCGGCCGCAATGTGCACGCCTATGTGGATGATATTGTAGTCAAGTCAAGGCAGAGGAGACACTGGTTGATGATTTGAAGGAAACCTTTGACAACTTGCGGGTTTACAAGATGATGCTTAACCCGGCCAAATGTGTTTTTGGTGTTCCGGCAGGCAAGTTACTGGCTTTCTTGTGTCCAACAGAGGAATCGAGGCTAATCCGGAGAAGATTACGGCTATCACCTCCCTGGCTAAACCGAAGTGTATCAACGATGTTCAGCGTTTGGCGGGTCGGATTGCCGCGCTGAGCCGGTTTATCAGCCGCCTCGGAGAGAAGGCCATCCCTTTATACCAGATGCTGAGAAAGACAGATCAATTCGTCTGGAGTCCGGCTGCTGACGAAGCGTTGGAGGACTTGAAGCGGCAATTAGCCAATCCGCCCATTCTTGCAGCTCCGGTCGACAAGGAGCCGTTATTGCTATACGTAGCGGCCAATGCTCGCGCAGTTAGCGTGGCTATTGTAGTAGAACGCAAGGAGGCGGGCAAGGAGTATCCGGTTCAGCGGCCGGTTTACTATATCAGCGAGGTGCTTATTGAATCCAAGCAAAGGTATCCGCATTGGCAGAAGCTGGTATATGGAGTTTTCATGGCAAGCCGGAAGTTGAAGCAGTATTTCCAAGGGCACCCTATCACAGTGGTCAGTTCAGCTCCCTTGGGCGATATCATACAGAACCGGGAGGCGACTGGCCGGATTGCCAAGTGGGCTATAGAACTTGGGCCGCACGGATTGAAGTACGTACCCCGGACGGCGGTGAAGTCTCAAGCACTTGTTGATTTCATCAATGATTGGACTGAGTTGCAAGCACCAGAGGAGAAGCCGGATCACACATATTGGACTATCCATTTTGATGGATCCAGGCAATTGGAAGGCTCGGGGGCTGGAGTCGTGTTAACTTCCCCACGAGGTGATAAGTTTTGTTATGTTCTCCGCTTAATGTTCCCTTGTACTAATAATGCAGCTGAGTATGAAGCCTTGCTCCATGGTCTCCGGATGGCTAAAGAGATGAATCTAAGTCGGGTTAAGTGCTTCGGTGACTCGGACCTCGTAGCTCAACAGGTGTCTGGCACTTGGGATTCTAAAGACCCACTCATGGCTGCATATCGTCGTGAGGTGGATATTGTTGCAGGTCACTTCAAGGGTTATCAGGTGGATCACGTGGATCGTCGAAAAAATGAAGCGGCGGACGCTTTAAGCCGGTTGGGCTCTCAGCGTAAACCGGTCCCGCCTAATGTCTTTCTTGATGTGTTGCACAATCCGTCAGTCAAGCTCCTAGGTGAAGCGGATTTGGCTATTCCTGATCCGGAGGCTCAATTGGTGGCAGCCCTGCATGTTATACCGGATTGGACAGTTCCTTATCTTGCGTACATGAACCGGGGAGAGTTGCCAGAGGATGAGACTCTAGCCAGGCAGATAGTCCGGCGATCCAAGTCTATGACCATTGTCAATGGCGAATTGCATCATTGCAGTGTATCAGGGGCGTTTCAACGCTGCGTCTCCCCTGAGGAAGGCTGTGAAATTTTACGCGAAATCCATGAAGGGGATTGTGGTCACCACGCCGGTTCAAAGTCTCTGGTGGCTAAGGCGTTTCGTCACGGGTTCTACTGGTTGACAGCTCATGCTGATGCGGAGGACTTGGTTAAACGGTGTGATGGCTGTCAGAAATTTTCAAGGCGTGCTCATGTGCCGGCTCAAGAATTGAGGATGATTCCAATTACTTGGCCGTTTGCAACATGGGGGCTGGATATGGTCGGACCTTTTAAAAGGTCCAAGGATAAGAAAACCCACCTTTTGGTGGCAGTCGATAAATTTACCAAGTGGGTTGAAGCGGAGCCTGTTAGTAAGTGTGATGCAGCTACAGCAGTGCAGTTCATTAAAAAGGTGATTTTCCGGTTTGGCTTTCCACACAGCATCATTACTGACAATGGTACCAATTTATCCAAGGGCGCTATGAAGGAATTCTGTGAACGTGAGCACATCCGACTTGACGTATCGTCAGTGGCTCACCCCCAGTCCAATGGGCAGGCAGAACGAGCTAATCAAGAGATCTTGCGAGGCATCAAACCCCGGCTTATGGTTCCATTGCAAAGAACACCGGGTTGTTGGGTTGAAGAGCTACCGTCTGTGCTATGGAGTATCAATACTACGCCCAACCGATCTACAGGATACACGCCGTTTTTTATGGTCTACGGAGCAGAGGCGGTTCTCCCTAGTGATATCCGGCATGATTCGCCTCGTGTAGCGGCTTATGTTGAAATGGACAATGAGACAGCACGGCAAGATGCTTTGGACTTATTAGATGAGGAGCGTGACATAGCGGCTGCCCGCTCGGCGATTTATCAACAAGATCTTCGTCGCTATCACAGTCGCCGGGTCAGAACCAGAGCTTTTCAAGAAGGAGATTTGGTACTCCGGCTCATCCAAGACCAGACGGATATGCACAAGTTATCCCCACCTTGGGAGGGACCTTTCGTGGTCAGCAAGAATCTGCACAACGGGTCGTACTATCTGATTGATATTCGAGAGCATAAAGACTCACGCACGTCAGAGGAGGAGACCAACAGGCCGTGGAACATAGCTCATCTTCGGCCTTACTACACTTGAGCCATTGGCTCTATCTATGTACATATTATGACAGTGTATATATTATCGTTGATATAATAAAACCGGAGCCTCAGCTAAAGCGGGGTCTCTGTCTTTTTCCTATCATGTGTGGTTACATGGAGTTGTTCTGTCTTAGAGCGGCCTCCGGTTTACCCCTTGAAATATCACTTGGGAGCTTGGTCGTGTCCGAACCAATGCAACACCTCTTGATAGGCGAAAGCCACCAGATCACTTGGGGACATGGTCAAGTATGAACCAGTCACGCCTCTTGATCGGCCTAAGGCCACAGAATCACTTGGGGGCTTGGTCGAACCCGAACCATTGCCACGCCTTTTGATCGGCATAAATGCCACGGTTTCATTTGGGGACCTGGCTGACTTGAACCATCGCACACCTATTGGGGGCTTGGTCTTGTCCGACCATGGTAACACCATCTGATCAGCTCAGTAAAGCATGTTTTTGCAAATGGTTTTATCATTGCCTTTGCTTCTATATTTCTTTTATGACTATTCTTCAATTTTTGTTGTGTTTCCTTTAAACCAACAACACTTTTTACCGGTTCAGCTGACGGAATTCAGTTCATTTTTAATCCGGAGAAATATGCCCAGTTTAACTTTCCTGTTAAAATCATGGAGTAGCAGGGGGGCTTATAATGACCCAGCACGGTTTACATGGTAAGCCAGCATTTTAAAAACACGGAAGTTGTTTTCTCCCCTTTGATGGTAATGGTTTATAAAACCTCCATTTCAAGCCTGGCTAAGCCAACTTTATGCCCAGCGATGGCAGGTATTTTGTATTGCATATTTGATTATATGTTTTAAATACTATATATATATATATATCAAGGTTATAAACCGGTTGGCGGTATAACCGCCACCGCAGTTCAAGATTTTCTGATTGCAGGAAATATAAATTGAGGATTTCAAGCAAAAGCATCAGTACGTATGCACGAAGGCATATTTAAAGTAGAAGTATTGGCTATTCTATTACAAGGCAACGCGGTGCCCAAATAAGATCATTGTTATTTTGGCGGATCATAATAAGGCAGTTGTTTAAACCGGCTTCCGGTTCAAGCCTGCTCATCAAACCGGTCTGATGGTTGTGGGTCGTCCCGCGCCGCTTTAGCTTCCTCATCTCTATCCATTGGCTGGAAATCAACAGTGGTCCAGTCGATTCCCATTAAAGCTTGAAAGACAGCCTCTTCATGGATCAGAGAAGACGGTTCAATATCAGGAGTGTAAGTATGCTTACGGATTGGAGGAACCAGATTCTCCGCTTCAGGAATTGGTGCAGCCACTCGTTTGTTCTGATCATTGTACTGAGCTTGATAACGCGACAAGTCGGCCTCTTCAGCCAATTGACAAGCCAGAGGGCGTACTGCACGGTTTATCGCCCTCAAATCATCTTCATTGAACTCTGAGCCATCTTACTTCAAGCTGGGATAGCCTTGAGCTGCTTCAACAGGATCGAAATCTAGCACCCATGCTTTTGCCTGGATTAAGGCGTTAATGGCTCCCGTTCGAGCAGCAGATTTTTTCAGTTCTTCAATCCGAGCAGGAAGCATTGACAACCTATTCAGAGTATCTTGGATTAAAGTGGGTGCCGGATTGTTATGAGATGCAGTGGTGATGATCCGCTGCGCTCCGGTATACAGCTGTTCAATTAAAGTGTAGGCAGCCTTCAACTTTTTCTGAACATCTGACCCTAAGTGACCAATGCGTGTACCTGCAACAATACAGAAAAGATCACAAACCGGATCTATTATAAGAAGGCCCAAATTGTCAAAGAAACCAAAAGGAGCTTACCGAAGATAGCAGCGGTCATGGAATGTACTTGCCGCTTTACGATGGTCAGCTCATCTACCACCGGTTTAAGGGCAGCTTCAGCGTTTTCAGCTATTTTTATTAAAGCGGCCTTTTCAGTGGCCCAATCAGCCCACTCCTTCTTGAAGCCCTCCTTCAGCTGTTCTGTGATGCTCAAAGCGCTGGTTAATTCCTCCCTAGTTTTGTTGGTTTCGGCTTGTTGGGTTTTCAAAGCTTCCTGCAGATCAGTAATCCGGTCCTCTTTGATCCTCACTTCAGCCTGCATAAAGATAGTGCTTGGCTTTAAGCAAACGGTACAAGAATTTGAAGTACCAACCACATAACAAGTTATACGATTGATACTTGGGGGCTAATGCACCTTCAATCTTCATCTATTACTAAATCGCAAAGTCCCAAGCTCAATACAGGTATTCAACTTGGCACTTGGGGGCTAATGGCTATTTTCTAAGTTATGTTCTAATGTTAGAATCTTTATTGGAGTCCCGGTTTAACTATACTAAGTTGAACCGGTCCTTGGGGGCTAGGAGGATTAATATGGTGGCAGTAATTAAAGAAAGAAGAAGCACAAGGACGTTACCTCAAATTTATCTCTCATCATCTTTACCAGGCCAGCTTCACAGTCACGACTAGTATATAGTCGGTTCAAGTAACCAGAATGAAGATCTTGGGCACTCAGAGCAGCATACGTTTCCAGATCAACATCCCATTTGCCTTTGTTCATGGCAGAAAAATCTTCTTTGACAGTATGCTTAGCTAAAGCGACAGGATTCCCTGGTTCAGAGCGACCTATGCCGGTAATTACAACATCATCATCCTTGGACTCGCCGGTTTGCACTGGCGCTATCGGTTTATCGGCAGGTTTTGAAGGACTGCGGGATCTTTCAATTCGGACGGAGCTAGCAGGCTGGTCAATAGGGACTGAAGTATTGATAGGCCTTTTATCAGTAATAGCATCATCTTGCAAGGGAGGATCATTGGGAATATCTTCAGGAATGAACGCTTCAAGATCTGGTGCTTTATCCTGTTCAGGGGCAGCATCTTCCTCGGCCGCTTTATCCAGGCGGGCTTTCTTGCTTGGTTTAGGTTTAGCCCTGAAAGAGAAACAAGGAGTCAAGGAATAGCATAAATTATAACGCAGTATACCGGAAGCATATGTTAAGCCTAGCTTACCCAAGAATCGTTTTCAGTGGTGGCAGCTGAGTGGCCGATGATTCACCAGAGGATGAATGAGAAGTAACCTGATAATCGGAGTCGGACGGATTAAGAGGTTGACGGATGAAACCCGCTTTAGGATAGAAATTAATAAAAAGGTCGGAAACCTCTGAGCGGCGTTTTCGAACCGGACTGTTCGGTAAACCGGCGGAAGTAACTACCTGGCCGCTGTGCCGGGTTGTGCGGCGAGCTTCATGTTGCTGAGTCTTCATAAGAAATTTGGGATCCAAGTAAGCAAGAGGATGAGAAAATTTAACTTTCCGGTTTGCCTGGCGAAATTTTGGCAAAGGCAAAGGATCTGAATCGAAAGAGAGAATAGTTACCTCAGCGACATCAGCATTACTGGCTTCAGCGTCATCCTGACAAGTATCATCATCAATAAGGCGTGTAAAGAGTAAGCCTAGTGAATCGAGTTCTACATCAAGGTGTGAGTTACCCACATCATCATCAACAGCCGGATCAGATGAAGCAGTGGTTTTCCTCTTTTTAGCAGGCTTCTTGACAACCTTGGTCTTGAGCCGGGTTGACCGTTCTGTTTTCTCCGGTTTGTCTTGTGGAAGCTTCTTGCTCCAAAACGGATTATCACCCTGGTTAAGCAGCAATTGATGTCAGACAGAGATAGCAATAACAGGTTCAGTAAAAAACGCAATCAGAAACTTACAGCTGGCGGTTTGTTGGTAGCACAGAAAGGGAGCAGGCCGGTTTGAGCGCAGAGGTGTTCCGGTTCGTTCAACATTTTCTTCACAGCCTCTGTGACTTCATCATCCGAGAGCTGGATGTTGGTTTGTCGAAGCGGGTCATCAACGCTACCAGTATACTTGAACATTAAACCAGAGCGTCGGCTGAGAGGCAATATGCTCCATGATATCCAACAGCGTGCGAGGTCCATTCCTGTTAAACCGTTGGCCATGAAGGCTCGGAGTTTGGATAATTGCGGAGCATATTTACTCCTCTCCTTGGCACTTAACCTTTGTGGGAAGGGGTGTGTATTACTGAGCCGCTCCGGACGAAAGCCAGGCAAAGGATTTTCATCATCAGGGGAAGTATCTTTGCAGTAGAACCATGTTGCATTCCACTCCTTGGGGTGGCTGTGTAGTCTAGCATGGGGATAAGTGATTTCTTTCCTTTTCAGAATTGCCATACCGCCCAATTCGGTATTGGGACCATCAGTGAATTCTGTGCGGCGGTTTAAGTGGAAACAATCTCTAAACAATTCAACTGTGGGTTCCTCTTGAAGGTATACCTCACAAAGTACTTGGAAGTGACATAAGTTGGTAACAGAGTTGGGGCCAGTGTCTTGCGGGCGAAGTTGAAAATTGGCTAACACATCCCGGTAAAATTTAGAACCGGGCGGCTTGAAGCCCCGGGCTAAATGGTCCGCAAAAATCACAACCTCTCCCTCTTGAGGTGTGGGAGGACATTCATCACCAGGAACCCTCCAGTGGATAGTATCTTTGCTGTCTAAAGCGCCAATCGAAACTAAATCATCCAGCTGAGTTTCTGTGACGCGAGAAGGAACCCAGTTGCACTCATATACTTGTTTGGCCATGATGAGATCTACAAGAAATAAGTGATTCCGGTTCAAGAATGCGCTGGTATGAACAATGTTAAACCGGAGGTAGTACATTTAAGCCAGATTTCTATGAGGTAGCATAATAAGACTGAATAAGTCTGGCGGTTCAACAAGGGGACTAATGGTATATACCGGTTTAATAATTTTTCCTATATTAAGTTAAACCGCCTGATCTAAACATTGAAAGCAATTGAGGTTGCGGATGGCTAAGTATGCAGAAACAGGTTTCACAAGGTCCTATTGTAGTAATGGATCTGAAGCAAGTTCAGAAAAACAGAAAATATTCAAAAGATTAAAGCAGAACGGAAGTGAATCAATGGGCAGGTATGTAGATGAGATCTATGGACTTGAGCGTGAAACTACAGGTGGATGCTAAAAGGCTACTGCTAATCAGAGCAGGGTTTCACAGATCTATCCAGGAGTCTGGGTACGAGCATGAACAAGTGAGGAACACGGCAAGAACACGAAACCCTAGAACAGATCTATGTTAAGAAGAGCAGAAGGCTTACCAGAATCGAGGAAGACGCGGAAAGCTACCGCAGTGCTCTGGAGCGTTCAGGTTGATGCAGCGGCCCAAGACGGTGCAGAGGTCAATGGCGGCGGCGGAGCTCCGAGGCTGGCGACGCGAGGAAGACGAAGAGAAAGAGACAAGGGGAGAAAAGGAAATGACCCTTCGGTCCTATTTATAAGGCAAAGGACGTGTGTCAGGCGCACGAATCCAGGAGCCACAAAATTCGGAAGTGGAGCTGCTGCCTTGGGTATCGCAGATCTATCAATGAAAGAAGGTGTCATAAATGTTAAACTTCGTGATGATGTCATGCCGGTTTACAGCAACCAGAGATGATGACGACATGACGGTTTACCAATTACCAGAAGATGTTGAAGACAAAGATTTTTGTGAAGGATTGACATGAACCAGTTCAAATCAATCTGGGGCCTAATGTTGGGGATATTACTACTAGGCGTGAACCGGCCTACCTGGGTCGGGTTAACTTCATTAGTAGTATAAAGGTGATTAAGCAGATGAAGGCCCAAGGCCTGTAGTCGGTTTAGAACCTGTAGCCGTAAACCGGCTTGATATGTAAACTTGTATTGTAAGATAGGAATAGAGAGAGACCAACCGGGATATGAATATGAACCGGTGTGTGTCGGTGTACTAGAGTAGGGGTACCCTATTACCCCGAACTCGTGCACGGGCAGTTGCAGCGCCCCGCGGCAAGGCTTGCCGGGTGACCGCCAGGACCCTCCGTGGTTCCCTTGAAGACCATTCAAGAACAAAGTACTCAAACCAAGGCCCCGGCAAGAGGAGCTTGCCGGGAAGACCAACCAAGGCCCCGACAAGAGGAGCTTGCCGGGAAGGCCAACCAAGGCCCCGGCAAGAGGAGCTTGCCGGCAAGGCCAACCAAGGCCCCGGCAAGAGGATCTTGCCAGGAAGAGACAAGACCCCGGCAAGAGGAGCTTGCCGGGAAGGCCACTCAAGGCATACCAAGAAAGCTTGCCACGACGCGCCCTGCGTACCGGCAAGATCCGGCGAGCGACAAGCTTCCGGACGCGACAAGATGATGGCCGCGACAAGGAGCTTGCCGCGGGAAACCCCCACTTCGTGCCCGCGCTCCAGCACACCTGCTAACGTGTCGCTCTGGGACTCTCCCAAGCACACATGGCAGGAGGCCGTGCAGCTAGGGGTACGTGGTGGCAAGTGGAGATGAAGAGAAGCCCATCGTGGCAAACGGTGGCGCTCCAAACGGTCACTTTTTGCACTGTTTAGGAGACTCAGACAGGCATTTAATGCCCTTGTCCCCTGCCGTCAGAGTTAGGTAGGGCGCACTGTATCCACAGTAAGCGGTAGTTGCACCTACCGCATCCTTTTCCATTTTTACCCTTCTTGTCTACGTTGCCCCCTGTCGGTGACCCCTTGAGAGCATAAAAGGAGGCCCAAGCGCAACGTAGAAAGGGTTCGGAGGTTCCGCCAGTTCGGCTCATTCAACACCAGGAACACTCTCACGCTCAGTCTGGCAGCGTCCATCACTCCTGAGCAAGAATCCAATATACACAAACAAGCAGCAGTAGGGTTTTACGCATCCGTGCGGCCCGAAGCTGGGTAAAATCGCCCGCGTGTACCGCCTCGATCTGCTCTTTGTGCACTCTCCGCCCCCCACCGAACCGAAAGGGGCCCTGTCCCCATAGGTGTTGGTGGAATCGGCATCCCCCCCAACATATCTGGCGTGCCAGGTAGGGGGCGTCGAGATTGTGCGAATCCGATCCGGTGGGCACACAAGGCTCAGCTGTTCTTCATCGTCATGGCTCCTAAGGAGCGGGCGAGTAAAAGAACGACGCTAGTGCGGCAACAGAAAAAGCTAAGTCGTGCGAGACCTTAGATATTTCCTTTCTGTATAAGGTTATCCGCCTCGGAGATCTTGTTCTTTGTACGGAAAACCTGTGCGCGGAGGAATCAACTCATAGCTAGTTGCGCCCTTACTCTGTTTCGAGTCCGCTCAACAACTTAAGTGAGCTGCTAGCGCCCTTACTTTGCTTCGAGTCCGCTCAGCAACTTAAGTGAGCCGCTAGCGCCCTTACTTTGTTTCGAGTCCGCTCAACAACTTAAGTGAGCTGCAACTAGTTGCGACAAGATTGCTTGTCGGTAGCGACCCCGCCAGCAGGCTGCTGAAGTTCCGCACTCGGCGCTCGCGGCAAGGGTGCCTGCACCGGCAAGTTTCCCTAGAAAGCGTAGGGTGGACGTACAAAGAGAGGTTGAACAGGAAGATAGCATGTGCTATTTATTTGAGATTTCTGCATAGACCTGTATGCCGAGGAGCCTTCTCGGGGCTAGTTGCACTCCATGTTGCCTCGAGTCCGCTCGGCAACTTGTGCGGTTGCGCTAGAACCAAGAAGGTAAACCTTTCCGGGAGGCGTTGTTCCCGAATAGCCGCTAAGGGCACATTCCCTCAAGCGCTACTGGCTGGATCGTACGCACCGGAAAGCATTCCAGCAGGTATAGGGGATATGCAGCAAAGGTCAAAATCCGCAAGCGAGTTAAGTGCACTTCGGATGCTAATCACTTGTCATGTTTAAATGCAGTCATGGCCCGGGGGCTGGCAACGCCCCTAGGGCCAATCTTTCCGGCAACGATCTTGTCGGGAGCCGGCGTCAAGAACGACAAAGTTCTTCCCCATAAGCCTTTCCGGCAACGATCTTGCCGGGAGCCGGCGTCAAGAACGACGGAGTTCTTCGCCATAAGCCTTTCCGGCAACGATCTTGTCGGGAGCCGGCGTCAAGAACGACGAAGTTCTTCGCCATAAGCCTTTCCAGCAATGATCTTGCCGGGAGCCGGCGTCAAGAACGACGAAGTTCTTCGCCATAAGCCTTTCCGGCAACAATCTTGTCGGGATCCGGCATCAATAGCGACGAAGTTCTTCGCCATAAGCCTTTCCGGCAACGACCTTGCCGGAAGCCGGCATCGAGAACGTCAAAGTTCTCTGCTGAAGATGAAAGCCTTCCTGGCAACAAGCTTGCCGAAAGCCGGCATCGAGAACGTCAAAGTTCTCTGCTAAAGATGAAAGCCTTCCTGGCAACAAGCTTGCCGGAAGCCGGCATAGAGAACATCAAAGTTCTCTGCTGAAGATGAAAGCCTTCCTGGCAACAAGTTTGCCGGAAGCCGGCATCGAGAACGTCAAAGTTCTCTGCTGAAGATGAAAGCCTTCCTGGCAACAAGTTTGCCGGAAGCCGGCATCGAGAACGTCAAAGTTCTCTGCTGAAGATGAAAGCCTTCCTAGCAACAAGCTTGCCGGAAGCCGGCATCGAGAACGTCAAAGTTCTCTGCTAAAGATAAAAGCCTTCCTGGCAACAAGCTTGCCGGAAGCCGGCATCGAGAACGTCAAAGTTCTCTGCTGAAGGTAAAAGTCTTCCTGGCAACGAGCTTGCTGGAAGCCGGCATCGAGAACGTCAAAGTTCTCTGCTGAAGATGAAAGCCTTCCTGGCAACAAGTTTGCCGGAAGCCGGCATCGAGAATGTCAAAGTTCTCTGCTGAAGATGAAAGCCTTCCTGGCAACAAGCTTGCCGGAAGCCGACATCGATAACGTCAAAGTTCTCTGCTGAAGGTAAAAGTCTTCCTGGCAACGAGCTTGCCGGAAGCCGGCATCGAGAACGTCAAAGTTCTCTGCTGAAGATGAAAGCCTTCCTGGCAACAAGCTTGCCGGAAGCCGGCATCGAGAATGTCAAAGTTCTCTGCTGAAGATAAAAGCCTTCCCGGCAAGCCAGTATCGCTGGGGGCTGTGAGTGCCAAGAATCGTCCACGGCAAACCAGAGTTGCCGGGGGCTGCAATATCAGATAAGTCTTTTATCCCTCATCATGCATCCTCTTATGGACTGGGGAATGCGAAACCACGTTTCTTCCCGGAAACTGCCGTGCTCCCGTGACTCTAGGCCCTGGGGCTCGTTCTCGGGGCCAAGTTTGGTCGTAGTCGCAGCAGCAAAGGGATGAAACGAGGAGACCGCACCCACCTCGTTCCTGCCTCCGTCAAAAGCGTGAGAAAGGTCGAGCGACGTGGGAAGGCGGCAGGGTCTGTTGCCGGGAGATGAAATGTCTGTCCGAGGGATACCAAGGATTTGCTCCTTGGAGTGGGTTTAACTCGCGAGACAAATAACCCGGCAAGCATCCCCTTTTCATTAAAAAACATCCCCCTCAGGTACAGTCCATAGAGGATGAAAAACATGAAAGAGAGGATTACAAGTTCTAGATACAGCTAAGGCCCGAAGGCTTACAAATTGAAAAGATAAGATGCCCGTAATCCCTTTCCTGTCCCTCTTTTCAGGAGGCAGGTCAAGGAGGCGAAAAGGGAAAAAGGGGTGCCTAGGCGAGCTACGGGTGCCAGAAGACACCAAGAGAACATCCCGGGGCCGTCCGAAGGCTGGACGGCGACGGCGGCGCTGGAAGCGGGGCTCGAAGACGGGGCGGCAGGGCGTCAGCACGCTATCGAGGGCACCACGCCCTCGTACTCCGGCTTGACGGCCTTGTCGCCTGCCCTCTTCCCCTTCCGCAGCCTCCCTACGCCAGCCGCCCAAGGAGACGACCCCGGGGAGTTCAAGAAGCCGGCGACGCGGATGATGGGGTCGCCGGTGCCGCGCAAAGCGGCGCCCGACACCTAGTTGGACCCGCTACCCCGCCGCCCGCTACCCTCGTCGTCGCTGTCGCTCCCCTCCTCGTCGCTCTCGCTTGAGGAGGAGCCTTCGCTGTCGGAGGAGCTGTCCACGCAGCACTTCGCCCGAGTGCCGAAGCACCCGAAGGCCTTGATGGAGAGGAGATCGCCCTCCATCAACTTGTGGATGCGGGCGAATGTCTTCCACCCTCGATCAAGATACATCACATTAGGGGCTGGGAATGCAACGCGAACTCGCGTGCTGCTGATCCCACAGCCCCTCATGTGCAGTCTCAGCGTCTCGGGCGGGTCCACTTCCATCGCGCGCGCAAACGGAGCTGGAAGCCGAAGGCGACGACGAGGCGCCCGGCGCAGCCTGACGAAGAACTCGCAAGGGTCGTCCCCTATATGGACCGCCGTGGGGGGAGAAGCCGCCGGCGGAGGTGAAGCTGACGCGCCGCCCCGTCCGCCTCTTCCCCGACCGCCTCGACCTTGTCCTCGACCTCGTCCGCGACCTCGCCCCCTCCCTCTTCCCCTTATGGCTGGCGCTGCCACCACGGGCGCGGAAGAGGGAGAGATGCGCTGTCTGGCGGCGACCCTCGCCGCCACCGATGAAGGGCCTGGGTTCCCTTTCTCCATGGCAGATGAGAGAAAGGGGAGCAGAAGCTGAAGAAAGGAGAAGATGAGAGAGTGCGGGTTTCTGTGCTCCCATCCCGCTCTTTATAAAGGAGCGAGGTGGGGGCTCAGCCGCCCCGCTCAGCAAATCAAGACACGGGAAGGGCAGGGAGTCGGGGCCAACCCGCTCGCGACGGCCCAGTTTCCCACTCCACCGTCCGTGACCCCAAGCGCATGGGAGCCGCGTGGCGGGGATGCAGAACCAAGGCGATAGATGAGGCGGCCTCGCTTCGCCCCGTGAACGCGGGGAGTGGACGTCCCGAAAACCGCGCACCAGCCCCGTCCAGTAAATGCACCACGCCCCCACACCTACCTCCGTTTAGGGAGGAGGGCGTGAACCGTCCCCATCATCGTGGCCTGACGCATGCTCGGTGGGCTTAGCCCCACGCACGCCACCCACGATCTCACCCACGACGCCGTGTTTGACGCGTGCCCTTCTGGGCGTGCACGGTGGGAGCGGAGAGATATGCGGTGTGACCTAGGCCACGCATGCCCGTGCACTGTTTTGGGCCTGGCCCAACAGCGCTCGGCACCGTGTATGGCCCAGGCCCGGGGGCTCCTGTCGGTGTACTAGAGTAGGGGTACCCTATTACCCCGAACTCGTGCACGGGTAGTTGCAGCGCCCCGCGGAAAGGCTTGCCGGGTGACCGCCAGGACCCTCCGTGGTTCCCTTGAAGACCATTCAAGAACAAAGTACTCAAACCAAGGCCCCAGCAAGAGGAGCTTGCCGGGAAGACCAACCAAGGCCCCGACAAGAGGAGCTTGCCGGGAAGGCCAACCAAGGCCCCGGCAAGAGGAGCTTGCCGGGAAGGCCAACCAAGGCCCCGGCAAGAGGATCTTGCTGGGAAGAGACAAGACCCCGGCAAGAGGAGCTTGCCGGGAAGGCCACTCAAGGCATACCAAGAAAGCTTGCCACGACGCGCCCTGCGTCCCGGCAAGATCCGGCGAGCGACAAGCTTCCGGACGCGACAAGACGACGGCCGCGGCAAGGAGCTTGCCGCGGGAAACCCCCACTTCGTGCCCGCGCTCCAGCACACCTGCTAACGTGTCGCTCTGGGACTCTCCCAAGCACACGTGGCAGGAGGCCGTGCAGCTAGGGGTACGTGGTGGCAAGCGGAGATGAAGAGAAGCCCATCGTGGCAAACGGTGGCGCTCCAAACGGTCACTTTTTGCACTGTTTAGGAGACTCAGACAAGGATTTAATGCCCTTGTCCCCTGCCGTCAGAGTTAGGTAGGGCGCACTGTATCCAAAGTAAGCGGTAGCTGCACCTACCGCATCCTTTTCCATTTTTACCCTTCTTGTCTACGTTGCCCCCTGTCGGTGACCCCTTGAGAGCATAAAAGGAGGCCCAAGCGCAACGTAGAAAGGGTTCGGAGGTTCGGCCAGTTCGGCTCATTCAACACCAGGAACACTCTCACGCTCAGTCTGGCAGCGTCCATCGCTCCTGAGCAAGAATCCAATATACACAAACAAGCAGCAGTAGGGTTTTACGCATCCGTGCGGCCTGAAGCTGGGTAAAATCGCCCGCGTGCACTGCCTCGATCCGCTCTTTGTGCACTCTCCGCCCCCCACCGAACCGAAAGGGGCCCTGTCCCCATAGGTGTCGGTGGAATCAGCACCCCCCGACAGTGTGGGACTCTATGAACCGACGGGCGTCACCCGTGTATATAAGGGGACGATCCGGCGGCGGTTCAAGGACAGACAACAACAACTCGAGCCTAGGCGAAGCTTGTTTGCTCCCTAGTCATCGTGACCACATCAATTCCATCACAACTAGACGTAGGCTTTTACCTTCATTGAAGGGGCCGAACTAGTATAAACCTTTGTGTCTTTGCGTCCGCTTTAACCCCTTCAAGTTAACCCGTAGCGATGGCTCCACGACTAAGTCCCTTCATGAGGACATCTGCCGTGACAAAACCACGACATACCCCACTATCTATCTTAGGGTTCAAGGTGGGGGCGGTGGTCGCCGGCGTTGGTGGGGTGGTGGCGTGGGGATCGCTGGAGAAAAATCTCGGCACGGGGGGCCTAGAGGGATGGCCAGGGCGGCGGCAGACTAGCGGTGGGGAGTGTTTTTGGGGCGGGCGGGGCGGCGCACCGCCGGCCGCGAGAGGCGGGGGGCGGTTGTTTGGGCGGTGGTGGTTGGCGGCTCAGGGGGGTGGAGGTTGAAGATGAACTGCAGGCCCTTGATTTCGTATCCAACGGCTGCAAAATTGACTGACCAGAGATGAAAAAGTTAGTCGACTGACATGTAGCCTCACCTCTAGTGCGTTCAGTTTCGACAATAAAATTCTGTTTTGACAGCAAAAAGTCAGTTTCGACAGTTAAGTTCAGTTTCGACAGTTAAATTCAGTTTCGACAGTTAAGTTCAGAGATGAGTGGCTGATGTATTTTACATCTAGCACTTTGTCGTTATGTATTTTACGTCATCTATTGGAGATGCTATTAGAATTCCACTCACGTTAACGTTGTCTCTCTTTTCCTGCTTCACCCTCGGTGTCGTACAACTCAACAGAGCTGCTCCAACAACGAAACCCTCCATCACAGCGAAGCAGTACCTCGGGCTCCATCTCCAGACGCCTAAGATCCTCTTCCCCTCCTCCGACAGCCAAGTCAGCCGAAGCATCCTCACCGGCCAACCCAATCGCGCTGAGATCGACATGGCTTCGCCAAAGAGGTTGTACACTTGTTGCATCTCTTTTTTACTCTACATGTTATATATATTGTCCACTGAGCACATGTAGTAACGTGAAATGCGATTATTTTATTCTACTATATGACAAGCAGTGAGGTACCAGGCAACTTAGCTATCCGTGGTGGACTCTGTTGAACGCCATCATTATTTATCTCTGCGTGTTTGAGTTGTGCATTTGTCGATGGGCCTGGGAGTTGAGCTAGTAGGGCAGTGGCATGGTTCCAAAGTAATAGAAGTATCACAAAAACATTTTTTTAGTGTAGGCTTTTCCTTGCTCAAGCCTGCCTACTAGAATCGCCAGTGCTTGAAAGGAAAAGTGAATGAAAAATATAGGAATTGGAAAGTTTCCTATGGTACTACTATTCATGAATTTGGTTCAAATGAATGGAGCAAAGCAAAACTGTAGGATTTTTTCCTTTAGTGTCTCCTTGAAAGAAAAACCATAGGAATTTTAATTTCCACTTGTCCTCCTTTTCAAATTCCTATTCATGAAGCACAAGACTAAGAGATAGTAGCATAATAGCATTATAACTGTACATCTTCTTGTGGTTTGACTTAATCTCACCATGCTTCTTTGCATTTCGTGATCTTCCAATTCTTGTGAATCAAACATCCAGATTAGCAGAAATCATGTGTTTTTAGATTCTCTGTTTTGCACGTGCATTCCTATCCTATTCATGTCTATTTCCTATCCTTCCATTGTTAGAATCCTCAAATTCAAACAAGCCCTTACACAATTACTTCTGTTACAGATATGTGTCAAAGAAAACCTTGTGTGGTTTGTCCTGCTCCTGCGGCGCTGTGTTCCACCCCAGCTCAGCTGCTCCAACGATGGAAGGGTTCACCACAGCAGGGATCCGCTCTCCAGATTGTCTCTCGTCGCCTTAGATCTTCTTCCCCGCCGCCGGCAGCCACGACAACTGCATTACCATCATCAACTGAGCAGATGACCTTGAGGACTACATAGGTCCGCAAGAGAGGTCACACTCTTTCGTGTCTGCTTATGTTATCAATCACTTAATATGATGACATGCTACTTTATCATCGTGTTCGCCTATTAAACTCCTTGTCAGGTCCAAATTAATGTTGAAACTTGAGTTTTTTAAATGGTTGTGGGGTACATATTGGGGCAACAATCAGTACTATCTGTCTACTATCTGGTTAATCTCGGGTGTCTACTATGAGTTTCATGTTGGGTGCAAACAAACATTAAAGAAGCCATTATCTGTATTTTTAACTAAAGCTATTATCTGCCTGCTATCTTTGGTTTTGGGTCTATCCATAGTTTGATACCATCACTCTGGATTTGTGCATGCACTCCTTACATAATATCACTATGTTTTATTCCTATGCATGTAAGTTATTGTACACAATGGAACTGAACATGTAGAGCAAAAGAGACGAGCCTTGCGTGGCAATAAAATTTCATGCAGACATCGCTCCATGGTGAGTGCAAAGGCAGCCCCCCTCCACCCATTTTGGATCATAATCAAGAGGAAGATAACTGTTCTGAGGGGGATTCAGAAGGAGAAGACCACTCCTATTTACCCCTTGAGGTCTACGCTCTAACTTGGCATGCTAATGTTGGTAATATCATGCATATGGTGCCTTGCATTGCTTACTGTATACATCAAAGATGTCTTCTGCTTAGTTTAGACATGCTTTGTGTCAATGTCATCTATTTAGTTTCTTTATCGTATATGTGAATCATGCAATGCCATCTTGTTTAGCCAGGCATCATATATGTGAATTTTGCAATGCCACCCTGGTTAACCAGTCATCTTATATGTGAATTATATCATGCCATCATTTTTTTATTACGTGTTAAATTTGTCAACAATTTTAGAACATTCAATTACTCTTCCTGTGCATCACCCATTCGGCACGGTCATGGAAAAATCTGGAGTGGAAACAAGGTCTTCAGAGCAGACAATGCTATCTGACAAAGTGCATGTCTTGCTGGTTACGGATAGCTCCTTAGAGCAGGATTCAAAGACAGATGACCAGTCCTATTTCCCCCCCAAGGTGCATGCTCTAACTTGGCAGGGTTATGTTGCTCATATCGTGCGTATGGTATCTTGCATTGCTATGTCATTTGCTTAGTTTAGACATGCTTTGTGTGAATGCCACCTGTTTAGTGTCTAACTACCATATATGTGAATTATGCTATGCCATTTTGTTGCAAGACATTATATATGTGAATTATGCAATGCTATCTTGTTGCAAGGCATTATATATGTGAATTATGCAATGCCATGCTGTTTAGCCAAGCGTCATATATGTGAATTACATCATGTTGTCCTTTTTTGTATTTCTCATTGCATTTATCAATAATGTTTGTATATTCAACTGCTCTTCCTCTGCATCAGCCATTTGAATTGGTGATGGAGAAATCTAGAGTGAAAACAGGGTCTTCAGAGAAGACAATGCTACCTGCTGAAGCAGATATCTTGCTGGAGATAGCTCTTTAGAGGAGGATTCAGAGGCAGATGACCAGTCATATTATCCCCATGAGGTGTATGCTCAAACTTGGCAGGGTTATATTACTCATATCATGCATATGTTGTATTGCAATGCTTAGTTTTTTACATCATGTACACAATATTGAATGACATCTCCTTAGTTGACACATCATATATGCGATTGCCCTCTACTCACTTGCTTAGTATATAAATCATATATTTGAATTATATCATGCCATGATGTTTACATAGACAACATGTATCTGAATTATGGCATGTCAAGCCATTTTCCAAAGACATAATATAGTTATACCATCTCATCCTGTTTACATAGTCATCATATTTTGAATTATGTCATTATATCCGTGAATTATATCATGCCATCATGTTTCGATCTACGGCATGTTTGTGATTTATGGCATGCCAACCACTTTAATAGACACATCGTATAGTTATATCATGTCATCATGTTTACATAGTCATCATATTTTGAAGTATGTCATTCTATCCTGTTTAGTTAGCCATCATACATGTGAAATTGTGTCATGCCATCCTGTTTAATTAGCCATCATATATGTGAAATTATGTCATGTTATTTTGTTTGGTTAGACAACATAAATGTGAATTATTTCATGCCCTGGTTTCTTCCCTACTATCCATTGCACCTGTTTATCTTACAATGTATGTACATTTAATTAATTTTCTTGTTTATCGCTATTTCAATTGGAGGGGGTGATGACAGTATCTGTGGGAGTAAAAACACGGTCTTCAGAAAAGATCGTGCTACCTGTCGATGCAGATAGAACCATGGTTGTACTTGCCTAAGAACCAACCCCACCACACATAACCCAGACTCACACAGATTGTACCCCTACCCAGTTGGACAGAGAACCAGCTACACCCCTTCTAACCCCAACCCCAGTAGATAGTAACCCAGTTCCAGTTGACACAACACCGTCTCCACCACAGAGCACCCAAACATGAGCAGTTAGTAAGGCAACTGCAGTGCCCAAAGCACGAGGACCACCACTCCGAACCCCAAGTCAACACTTATAGTAGAAGAAGAATTGTTCTTAGGTCAGGTTTTGTAGCTATGGTTCATACTAATTTGCTCTTGCATCACTGTATTTACTCATACCAACTAATTTCAAATTTGAAGGATGCGAATGAAAGTCCAATGGCGCAACAGGTATGTTTTAAACCTGTTTCTTTAACGTGTTTGCTGTTGTAACTTGCTCTATGTTGATTTCAGTTTCAATTGAATAAACAGTTATGTTCTCATGCCATGCACATTACAAGTGTTGCTATTGTTGTGTAGTTTCCCACACTATATTATGTCTATGCTGCTTTGTCTTAAATAGATATGATTCAAACTGTATCTATCTTGATTTGGCAACATAAACTAGAATGATATATACCATACAGTGACAATACTACATAGATATATGTTTGTTTCATGTTCTTATCTTGTCCACCTTACTACTGAACTGGTTTACCAAAATGAGTTTCATATACTATATTGTAAACATGTGATTTGTTTGTTTATTTCTCTTTTAGAACGCGGATAAAATATTGGAGAAGAGTACCCCATTATGCAATGGTAAAGGAAGTAATGCAGATAAGGTTCAAGATAGTGAGACATCCCTATTGGTCTCCAAGAAAGCTGATAAAAACTATATTGAAGACACTGAGACAACCCCAAAGTCTTGTCTTGATGTAGTGTTCGAGTTACTGGCTACTACAGCTGGCACCAGCTCTTCGAACTCACTGCCCAAATCAGTTTGGCTTCTTGAGTCTCAACTTCAAGTTGAAATAGATCGATCAGATGTTATGCGACAGGAAGCCGAAGGACTGAGGAAGTCCCTGCAGAATTCAGATGCATACTTTCTGGTGCAACAGCAAGTGCTAGAGGATTTAAACGTCAAACAAGAGAAAGTTAATAAGCTTGATAAGCATCTTGCCAGCATTATGGGTACCCAGTATATTATTTCTTGAGCTCTTCTGAAGTGGTTTCAGTTCTGGACTTGTTTTGTTGCGGCGTTTATTTGCACTGGTCGCCAACTTTGACAACCAGTGTATATGATATGCTTCTTTGTTCCCTACATTTGCACTGGTGGCGAACTTTGATGCCCAGTGGATGTAATATGTGTAATAGCCGTGATAGCCTAGCGTAAGTTGCTTGCTTATTTATTTCCTTATTGTCTTGTTCACTTGTTTGCTTGTAGTCAGTGGAGTTCTTTTTCCGCAGTTTGCTAGTGGCCGCAATAACCTATTTTTTAAAACTAGGCCACAATAACCATGGGCTACATATTTACTATAGTTACCATGGGCCTCCTATGGGCCGTAGAAACAATGGGCCTTCTAATGGACGTAGAAATAATGGGCCTTCTACAGGGCGTAGAAACAATGGGCCTTCTACGGGTTGTAGACACAATGGGCCTTCTACGAGCCGTATCATCAATGGACCTTCTACAGGCCGTATGATTGGTTGGCCAAACATGGGCCAATAACATACCGCATTATGGCCATAAACGGGCTAGAGTTGGAATTGTCCGTTCATGGGCCGACCATAACGGGTCGTCATTAATCGGTCGTATTTGATGATGCTATGAAAACGGCCCAACATATTAACGATCCACAAATGGGCCGACGGTAACCACGAGCTAAATTTGACCCACAAGCAGAAAATGACAGTAATGGGCCATAAGTAAATGAATGCTGGAAATGAGGCCAAGAATAAATGGGCCCTAAGAAGGCCGAAAGATAACATGGGCTGGAAACGGCCCAACAGAATAATGGGCCGTTAATGGGTATAAAGTGATACACTATTCATTATGGGTCAGTTTCACCACAAGTCGTTAATGGGTATAAAGTGATACACTGTTCATTACGGGCTAGTTTCACCACGGGCCATTAATGGGCCAAGAGTTATAGAGGGCCACATATGGGCTGAAAGACGTCATGGGCCATACATGGGCTAGAAGTTAAAATGGGATGGAATCATATTGGACGGCCCAGATACGCTATTGGGCCTAATTCAGATAGGTCGTAATGGGCCCTGGGTTAGCGGGCTGTAATGGGCTATATGCGAACAAGCCTTCAACAGGCTTTCCGTGGGTCGGCCCGCCACCTTTTGACCAAGTCAAATGGGCCGGCTTCACAGGAATGGGCCTCTGTTGGGTCGTGCCACGTGTCGATGTATCATAGGCGCCTTCGGTCCAATGAGTGGATGACATCTATCCCAACGGTGAGCCGACACGTGTTTCCTCCAGTCAGTGATGATTTTACACATGGAAAATCCCCATTGGGCGAGGCTGTTAACGGGTTGTCGGATCCAAAACCAGACCCGATAGCTTAACATCGTTTCGTTACGGTGGATGCCACGTGTCGGTCACCCTTGACGAAAGCACTTCTATGACGCGCGATTTATCGTCATGGAAGTGGACACTTCTGTGATGATAATTTTGGTAATGTCATGGAACACTTCTACGACAACACAGGTATGACTATCTTGATTCTGTCATAAAATCCTCATGATACATGCATGACAGAAAACATGACCTACTGTGACAAACATGTATCATCACGGAAGTGTTTTTTTTGTAGTGTATGAATCTGAAACTGTTGTGGCACATCATACTAAATTGAATGATATAGCCACCCTATTAGCTCATGAGAAAAAAATCGTTATTACTATATTCTTAAGTTGTTTCCTTTCTCGTTAAAGGGTGATGCTAAGTTATGATTTAATTCTCTTGCTCCTGGTTGTGTGCGTAGTCCCCAGGATATGATTTACTACTTCTCTGGAAAATATTTCCCTGCTCACAAGAGACAAGCTACTTTGAAGGAAATATTTAACTTTGTGCAAATTGAAGAAGAGAGTCTCCCGCAAGCTTGGGGGAGGCTTCTCCAATTACTTAATGGTTTGCATGATCATCCTCTCAAGAAAAATGAAATACTTGGTATCTTTTATACTGGACTAACTGATGCTTCTAGGGACCACCTAGATAGTTGTGTTGGTTGTGTTTTCAGGGAACGAACTGTTGAGCAAGCTGAACTACTATTGAATAATATAATGAGTATGATAATGATTGGACTCTTCCTAAACCAACTCCTAAGCCAACTCCAAAGAAAAGAGGTATTCTATTTCTCAGTCCTGAAGATATGCAAGAGGCAAAGAAATGTATGAAAGAGAAAGGTATTAAAGTTGATGATATTAAGAATTTACCACCTATTGCAGAAATACATGGTCTTAATGCCCCGACCAGGTAGTAGAGGTAAATTCTCTCTATAGATTTGATGAAGGTGATATCCCTCATAATAAGTCTGCTAGTCAATGCTTGGATGAGTTTGATTATTTCATTGTTAAACAAGAAAATTTCAATGCTTATGTTAGTAGAAAATTGAAATGTAATGATTATATGCTTGACTGCTTGGGTAATTATATGAGTAGAAATGTTAACGATCTTAAGATTATTAGTAAGCATGCTTCCATGGTGAAAACTCAAGTAGAACAAGTTCTCAAAGCTCAGAATGAATTGCTAAATGAGTTAATATTAAGAACAATGATAATGTTGTTAGGGTCATGACTAGAGGAGGTAAAATGACCCATGAACCTTTGTATCCTGAGGGCCATCCTAAGAGAATTGAGCAAGATTCTCAGAGAATTAATACTGATGCCCCTAGTCCTTCAAAAAGGAAAAAAGGAAAGTGATAGGACTTTGCATGCTTATAGTGAACCTGCTATAGACACACCTGAGAATCCAAATGATATTTCTATTTCTGATGCTGAGATATAACCTGGTGATGAATATGAACCTAGTGCTAATGTTAATGATGATGTTCATGTTGATGT
This sequence comes from Triticum aestivum, assembly GCF_018294505.1. NCBI lineage: Eukaryota > Viridiplantae > Streptophyta > Magnoliopsida > Poales > Poaceae > Triticum > Triticum aestivum. The sequence goes on from NC_057804.1 coordinate 422,705,239, forward strand.
TCAACCTAGTAATGATAATGATGCGGAGGTAGAACCTGTTGTTGATCTTGATAACCCACAACCTAAGAATCAACGTTATGATAAGAGAGACTTCATTGCTAGGAACATGGTAAAGAAAGAGAATCATGGGTTCAGAAACCCATGCCCTTTCCTCCTAAACCATCTAAGAAAAAGGATGATGATCATTTTGAGTGCTTTGTTGAAATGCTTAGACTTGTCTTTTTGCGTATGCTTTTAACTGATATTCTGAAAATGTCTCCTTATGCTAAGTATATAAAAGATATTGTTACAAATAAAAGAAAGATAGCAGAAGCTGAAATTTCCACCATGCTTGCTAATTATACTTTTAAGGGTGGAATACCAAGGAAACTTGGAGATCAAGGAATACCAACTATATCATGCTCTATTAAAAGAAACTATGTTAAAACTGCTTTATGTGATCTTGGAGCCGGTGTTTGTGTTATGTCTTTCTCTTTATATCATAGACTTGAATTGAATAAGTTGACACCTACTGGAACCATTTTGCAAATGGCTGATAAATCAGCTGTTATACCCATCGGTAATTGTGAGGATGTACCTGTCGTAGTTGCAAATGTTACTATCTTAACGGACTTTGTTATTCTTGATATTCCTGAAGACAACAGTATGTCGATCATCCTTTCAAGACCTTTTTTGAATACTGCAGGGGCTGTTATTGATTGCAACAAGGGCAATGTCACTTTTCATGTTAATGGTAATGAGCATACGGTACACTTTCCAAGGAAACAACCTCAAGTGAATAGTATCAATTCTATTGGAAAAATTTCAACAATCACTATTGGAGGTTTTGAATTCCCTCTTCCTGCTGTCAAAAACAAATATGATATTCTTATTGTTGGGGACATGCATATTCATGTTGAGGTAACCTAGTGTTATTCGAAAATTCTCCTGTTTCATCTCATTCGGAAGAAGTTTGTTAATAAGACTTGATCAACCTTGTTAATAGATTCCTTTTGATGGGCATGAGGTGGATGAATTTAGAAAACACAACTTTCTATACCCACTTTTTACTTCCTATTATTTAGAGTAAATAAAGCAAAATTAGTATTATTTGTCTGTTTTCTGAATTATTCGTGCAATAAAAAATGTCCCGAAAATAAAAGTTCTCCAAATGCCCTGAATATTTAGTATGATTTTTATAGAATATTTAAGAAATTTTGGCACTGAGAACACACCAGGGGGCTGCACCAGGGGGGCATAAGGCCTGGGGGGCGCCACCCCCCTGACATGCCCTGGTGGCTTGTGGGTCCCACGTGGGCCCCCCTCACTTATTCCAGTACCCATCCACTTCGTCTTCCTCCAGAAAAAAATAATCTTGTTGCTCAAACCCGTGTTCTTGCTCCTCTTGCTGCCATTTTCGATCTCCTTGTGCAAAGCTCCATTTGCAAATTGTTTTGGGGGAGTGTTCTTTGGTATCTAACTCCTCCATTGGTCCAATTAGTTTTTGTTCCAGTGCTTTATATATTGCAATTTTTGCTATTGTGGTGACCAAAGGTCTTGAGCTTGCATGTCAAAATTATATGGTCTCAAGTAGTTTTGATGCATGATATAGCCTATAGGCACTTGTGGGAGAAGTTGCTACCAATTTTGTTGAGTTTGATTTACTTTTATTTTGAGTCACTAAAAATATCAGAAATTTTTCAGAGGAAGAAAGATGTCACCAAAAAGTTCTCCAAATGCCCTGAAACTCAGTTGGAAATATGCCCTAGAGGCAACAATAAAATAGTTATTATTATATTTCCTTGTTCATGATAATTTTCTATTGTTCGTGCTATAGCTGTATTAACCAGAAACCGTAATACATGTGCGAATACATAGACCACAACATGTCCCTAGTGAGCCTCTAGTTGACTAGCTCATTGATCAATAGATGGTTATGGTTTCCTAACCATGGACATTGGATGTCATTGATAACAAGATCACATCATTAGGAGAATGATGTGATGGACAAGACCCAATCCTAAGCATAGCACAAGATCGTGTAGTTTGTTTGCTAAAGCTTTTCTAATGTCAAGTATCTTTCCTTAGACCATGATATTGTGCAACTCCCGGATACCGTAGAAATGCTTTGGGTGTATCAAACGTCACAACATAACTGGGTGACCATAAAGGTGCACTACAAGTATCTCCGAAAGTGTCTGTTTGGTTGGCACGAATCGAGACTGGGATTTGTCACTCTATATGGCGGAGAGGTATCTCTAGGCCCACTCGGTAATGCATCATCATAATGAGCTCGATGTGACTAAGGAGTTAGCCACGGGATCATGTGTTACGGAACGAGTAAAGAGACTTGCCGGTGATGAGATTGAACGAGGTACGAATCTCGGGCAAGTAACATACCGATGGACAAAGGGAATTGTATACGGGATTGATTGAATCCCCGACATCATGGTTCATCCGATGAGATTGTCCTGGAACATGTGGGAACCAATATGGGTATCCAGGTCCCGCTATTGGTTATTGGCCGGAGAGATGTATTGGTCATGTCTGCATGGTTCCCGAACCCATAGGGTCTACACACTTAAGGTTAGGTGACGCTGGAGTTGTAATGGGAAATTGTATGTGGTTACCGAAAGTTGTTCAGAGTCCCGGATGAGATCACGGACATCAAGGAGTTCCAGAATGGTCTGGAGGTGGAGATTTATATATGGGAAGTCTAGTTTCAGTCGCCGGAAAGGTTTTGGGGGTTAGCGGTATTGTACGGGGACCACCGAAAGGTGTCCGGGGGTCCACCGGGTGGGGCCACCTACCCCGGGGGACCAAGTGGGCTGAATATGGGTGGGAACCAGCCCCCTAGTGGGCTGGTGCACCCCCTCCCAAGGGCCCAAGGCTCCTAGGGTTAGAAACCCTAAGGGGTGGGGGCGCCTTCGACATGCTTGGGTGGCAAGTCTCCCCCCTTTGCCCCCCCACTCTAGATGCACCTAAGTGGGTCGGCCCCCTCTCCCCTTCACCCTCTAAATAGAGGGGGGTGGTAAGGCGGTCGCACCTCAGCCCCTGGCGCGGCCCTCCCCCTCCTACACCTCCTCCTCCTCCGTTAAGCTTGGCGAAGCTCTGCCGGAGAACCATGAGCTCCACCACCACGTCGTCATGCTGCCAAAGTTCTCCCTCAACTTCTCCTTCCCCCTTGCTGGATCAAGGAGGAGGCATCCCCGGGTTGTATGTGTGTTGAACGCGGAGGCACCATCCGTTCGGCGCTTGGATTGGATCTTTCGCGATTTGAATCGCCACGAGTACGACTCCATCAACCGCGTTCTTATAACACTTCCAGTTAGCGATCTTCAAGGGTATGAAGATGCACTCCCTATCTCTCATTGCTAGCATCTCCTAGATTGATCTTGGTGACACGTAGGAATTTTTTTGAATTATTACTACGTTGCCCAACAGTGGCATCATGAGCTAGGTCTATGCGTAGATTCTATGCACGAGTAGAACACAAGTAGTTGTGGGTGATGATTTGGTCAATTTGCTTACCGTTACTAGTCCTATATTGATTCGGCGGCATTGTGGGATGAAGCGGCCCGGACTGACCTTACACGTACGCTTACGTGAGACAGGTTCCACCGACTGACATGCACTTGTTGCATAAGGTGGCTAGCGGGTGTCTGTCTCTCCCACTTTAGTCGGATCGGATTCGATGAAGAGGGTCCTTATGAAGGGTAAATAGCAATTGTCATATCACCATTGTGGCTTTTGCGTAGGTAAGAAACGTTCTTGCTAGAAATCCATAGCGGCCACGTAAAACATGCAACAACAATTAGAGGACGTCTAACTTGTTTTTGCAGGGTATGCTATGTGATGAGATATGGCCAAAAGGATGTGATGAATTATATATGTGATGTATGAGATTGTTCATGTTCTTGTAATAGGAATAACGACTTGCATGTCGATGAGTATGACAACCGGCAGGAGCCATAGGAGTTGTCTTAATTTATTTAGGACCTGCGAGTCAATATAAGCGCCATGTAATTACTTTATTTTAATGCTAACCGTTATACATAGTAGGAGAAGTAATAGTTGGCGAGACAACTTCATGAAGACACGATGATGAAGATCATGGTGTCATGCCAGAGACAATGGTGATCATGTCGCGCCTCCAAGATGGAGATCAAAAGCGCAAGATGATATTGGCCATATCATGTCACTTTATGATTTGCATGTGATGTTTGTCATGTTTACATCTTATTGGCTTAGAATGATAGTAGCATAAATAAGATAATCCCTCACTAAATTTTCAAGAAATGTGTTCCCCCTAACTGTGCACCATTGCGAAGGTTCGTTGTTTCGAAGCACCACGTGATGATTGATACGTCCCCAATGTATCTATTATTTTTGATTGTTCCATGCTATTATATTATCTGTTTTGGATGTTTAATGGGCTTTATTATGCACTTTTATATTATTTTTGGGACTAACCTATTAACCGGAGGCCCAGTGCAAATTGTTATTTTTTTTTGCCTATTTCAGTGTTTTGCAGAAAAGGAATATCAAACGGAGTCCAAATGGAATGAAACCTTCGGGAGAATCGTTTTTGGAACAAACGCAATCCAGGAGACTTGGAGTGGACGTCAAGGAAGCGAAGAGGTGGCCACGAGGTAGGAGGGCGCGCCCAGGGGGTAGGCGCGCCCCCCACCCTCGTGGCTCCACCGACCTACTTCTTTCGCCTATATATACTCATATACCCAGAAAACATCGAGGAGCACCACGAAACCCTAGTTCCGCCGCAACAAGCCTCTGTAGCCACCAATAACCAATCGGGACCCTACTCCGGCACCCTGCCGGAGGGGGGATCCATCACCGGTGGCCATCTTCATCATCCCGGCGCTCTCCATGACGAGGAGGGAGTAGTTCACCCTCGGGGCTGAGGGTATGTACCAGTAGCTATGTGTTTGATCTCTCTCTCTCTCTCTCTCTCTCTCTCTCTCTCTCGTGTTCTTGATATGGCACGATGTTGATGTACTGCGAGCTTTGCTACTATAGTTGGATCTTATGATTTTTCTCCCCCTCTATCTCCTTGTGATGAATTGAGTTTTCCCTTTGAAGTTATCTTATCGGATTGAGTCTTTAAGGATTTGAGAACACTTGATGTATGTCTTGTGTGGGATGCTCGCGGTGACAATGGGGTATTCTATTCATTCACTTGATGTATGTTTTGGTGATCAACTTGCGGGTTCCGTGACCTTGGGAATATATGCATAGGGGTTGGCACACGTTTTTTGTCTTGACTCTCTGATAGAAACTTTGGGGCACTCTTTGAAGTTCTTTGTGTTGGTTGAATAGATGAATCTGAGATTGTGTGGTGCATATCGTATAATCATGCCCACGGATACTTGAGGTGGCAATGGAGTATCTAGGTGACATTAGGGTTTTGGTTGTTTGTGTCTTAAGGTGGTATTCTAGTACGAACTCTAGGATAGATCGAACGGAAAGAATAGCTTCGTGTTATTTTACTACGTACTCTTGAATAGATCAATCAGAAAGAATAACTTTGAGGTGGTTTTGTACCCTACAATAATCTCTTCATTTGTTCTCTTCTATTAGTGACTTTGGAGTGACTCTTTGTTGCATGTCGATGGATTGTTATATGATCTAAGTATGTTATTATTGTTGAGAGAACTTGCACTAGTGAAAGTATGAACCCTAGGCGTTGTTTCGAAGCATTGCAATACTGTTTGGGCTCACTTTTATCATTAGTTACCTTGCTGTTTTTATATTTTCAGATTACAAAAACCTATATTTACCATCCATATTGCACTAGTATCACCATCTCTTCACCGAACTAGTGCACCTATACAATTTGTCATTGTATTGGGTGTGTTGGGGACACAAGAGACTCTTTGTTATTTGGTTGCAGGGTTGTTTGAGAGAGACCATCTTCATCCTACGCCTCCCACGGATTGATAAACCTTAGGTCATCCACTTGAGGGAAATTTGCTACTGTCCTACAAACCTCTACACTTGGAGGCCCAACAATGTCTACAAAAGAAGGTTGTGTAGTAGACATCAAGCTCTTTTCTGGCGCCATTGTCGGGGAGGTGAGTGCTTGAAGGTATATCTTTAGATCTTGAAATTGAATCTTTTAGTTTCTTGTTTTATCACTAGTTTGGTCTATAAAAGAAAACTAAAAAATGCAATTCACGGTGCCTCATATGCTTCATCTTTTTCATATCTTTCATGAAAATAAGGATTCTGATAATTGTGCCAAAATGCTAGTAGAAGAATGCATTAAAATGTTTGGCACTAAATCTTTGAATGATGAGCATGATTGCAATGTTGTTAGTATGAACTCTTTGAATATCCATAGTGCTAATGATGATTGCACTAGTCATGATGAAAATGTCTCTTATAAGCATGTCAACTTTTGTGGAGTGCATAGAGTTTGCAAGTACACACCAAATAGGGAATATAGATTTTGCAAGAGGCATAAGTATTTAGAAACTAAATGGTTGCAAGAAAGGCTAGATGTTTGTGCTAAAAATTTAAAATTTCTTTGCCATCCTTGTGAACTTTGCAATGAACGTGATCATTTAAATCTCCAATGAAAATTGTTTCATGATCGAGTCGTGTCCAAAAATTGTGATGACTTGATTTCCCTTGCACATCATAATGAACTTAGTTTGCTTGTGGGTTATGAAGAAATCAAACGTATAACTAAGGATCTTCCAGAATTTGTCCTTGATAAAGTTCTTGATTTTGATCTAGAGGAAATTTATATGTATTATGCGGTGAATTGCATTGAAAATCCTTATATTGCCAATTACATAAATATAAGAAAACAAATAGAACATGAAGAGAATACTAATGAAAGGGAAGAGACTTCCCAATATCTTCCTATTATTTCTTATGATGAATCAGGTAACGAGGAGGAGCCTTCTATTCAACCAATCTCACTAATAAGGAGCTCTAAAAAGAGGATTAAACCCACACATGTGAAGAAGAAAAAGAAAAGACGGAGAAGCAAAGGTAAAAATGTATCTGTCAGATGTTGGGTTCCGGCAGACCCTTAAGGTTTGAACTCTGGGGTGCGCGCGAAGATCTTCCCCCTACCACTCCACATCCGATCGCCACGCGAGAATCTAAGCTAAACGATGAACAACACAAGGGACACAAGATTTATACTGGTTCGGGCCACCGTTGTGGTGTAATACCCTACTCCAGTGTGTGGTGTGGTGGATTGCCTCAGGGGCTGATGATGAACAGTACAAAGGATGAACAGCCTCGCGAGAGGTGTTCTTGAGCTGGTGCGATGAACTGCTTGGGTGAGTTCAATCGCCTATCGATCTAATGAGAACTCAATCAGATGCCTTCTATTGTGGTGGCTAGCTCTATATATAGAGGCCCTGGTCCTCTTCCCAAATATTGAGCGGGAAGGGCGCCAACAACGGCCATTTTGAAGGGGAACATCTAGTACAATTTATCCTGACTAAAGTTGGTCTTCGGCTGCCAAAGGCACTGGCGATGACGCCGTCTTGGGCTCCACGATGACCTCCATCCTGCCGCTCTACTGGTCCTGGTCTCATTGCACTGAAATGGCAACCTTTGCCTAATGCCTCGGTACTCCAGGCCTGTGCTTGCCCCCTTTGCACCAAAGAGGAAACAAGGACATTGCGCGGGCCGACGCCCGCCTGGTCTCGATCGTCACGGCTTGCGTCACGAGCACCTCGCGAGGTACCCCTGCCTTGATCTCTCTGCCTCCTCGTGAGCCTGCCTGGCGAGGCCATGATAACCCGCAAGTATAGGGGATCGCAACAATTTTTGAGGGTAGAGTATTCAACCCAAATTTATTGATTCGACACAAGGGGAGCCAAAGAATATTCTCAAGTATTAGCAGCTGAGTTGTCAATTCAACCACACCTGGAAACTTAGTATCTGCAGCAAAGTGTTTAGTAGCAAAGTAATATGATAGTGGTGGTAACGGTAACAAAAGTAAAGACAGCAAAAGTAATGTTTTTGGTATTTTGTAGTGATTGTAACAGTAGCAACGGAAAAGAAAATAAGCGAGAACCAGTATATGGAAAACTCGTAGGCACCGGATTAGTGATGGATAATTATGCCGGATGCGGTTCGTCATGTAACAGTCATAACATAGGGTGACACAGAACTAGCTCCAATTCATCAATGTAATGTAGGCATGTATTCCGAATATAGTCATACGTGCTTATGGAAAAGAACTTGCATGACATCTTTTGTCCTACCCTCCCGTGGCAGCGGGGTCCTATTGGAAACTAAGGGATATTAAGGCCTCCTTTTAATAGAGAACCGGAACAAAGCATTAGCACATAGTGAATACATGAACTCCTCAAACTATGGTCATCACCGGGAGTGGTCCCGATTATTGTCACTTCGGGGTTGCCGGATCATAACACATAGTAGGTGACTATAGACTTGCAAGATAGGATCAAGAACTCACATATATTCATGAAAACATAATAGGTTCAGATCTGAAATCATGGCACTCGGGCCCTAGTGACAAGCATTAAGCATAGCAAAGTCATAGCAACATCAATCTCAGAACATAGTGGATACTAGGGATCAAACCCTAACAAAACTAACTCGATTACATGATAAATCTCATCCAACCCATCACCGTCCAGCAAGCCTACGATGGAATTACTCACGCACGGCGGTGAGCATCATGAAATTGGTGATGGAGGATGGTTGATGATGACGACGGCGACGAATCCCCCTCTCCGGAGACCCGAACGGACTCCAGATCAGCCCTCCCGAGAGAGATCAGGGCTTGGCGGCGGCTCCGTATCGTAAAACACGATGATTTCTTCTCTCTGATTGTTTCCTCCCCGAAATCTAATATATGGAGTTGGAGTTGGCGTCGGAGGGTCTCCAGGGGGCCCACGAGGTAGGGGGCGCGCCCAGGGGGGGGGGCGCCCCCCACCCTCGTGGACAGGGTGTGGGCCCCCTGGTCTTCATCTTTGGCGAGGATTTTTTATTATTTATTCTAAGATATTCCGTGGAGTTTCAGGTCATTCCGAGAACTTTTGTTTTCTGCACAAAAAACAACATCATGGCAATTCTGCTGAAAACAGCGTCAGTCCGGGTTAGTTCCATTCAAATCATACAAGTTAGAGTCCAAAACAAGGGCAAAAGTGTTTGGAAAAGTAGATACGACAGAGACGTATCAACTCCCCCAAGCTTAAACCCTTGCTTGTCCTCAAGCAATTCAGTTGACAAACTGAAAGAGAAAAAGAAAAACTTTTACAAACTCTGTTTGCTCTTGTTGTTGTAACTATGTCAAGCCAGCATTCAGGTTTTCAGCAAAGATCATAACTAACCACATTTGCAATAACTCCTAGGTCTCATGTTTACTCATATCAATAACATAATCAGCTAGCAAGCCATAATAATAAATCTCGGATGACAACACTTTCTCAAAATAATCATAATATGATATAACAAGATGGTATCTCGCTAGCCCTTTCTGAGACTGCAAAACATAAATGCAGAGCACCTTCAAAGATCAAGGACTGACTAGACATTGTAATTCATGGTAAAAGAGATCCAATCATAGTCATACCCGATATAAATTAACAGTAATGAATGCAAATGACAGCTGTGCTCTCCAGCTAGTGCTTTTAATAAGAGGGTGATGACTCAACATAAAAGTAAATAGATAGGCCCTTCGCAGAGGGAAGCAGGGATTTGTAGAGGTGCCAGAGCTCGGTTTTGAAATAGAGATAAATTATATTTTGAGCGGCATACTTTCATTGTCAACATAACAACTAAGAGATGACGATATCTTCCATGCTAAACAAATTATAGGCGGTTCCCAAACAGAATGGTAAAGTTTATACTCCCCCTCCTCCACAAGCATCAATCCATGGCTTGCTCGAAACAACGAGTGCCTCCAACATTCAACGGGTCCCAGGGGGAGTTTTGTTTGCAATTATTTTGATTTAGTTTGCATAAAGCATGGGACTGGGCATCCCGGTGACCAGCCATTTTCTCGTGAATGAGGAGCGGAGTCCACTCCTCTTGAGAATAACCCGCCTAACACGGAAGATAAGGGCAGCCCTAGTTGATATATGAGCTATTCGAGCATGCAAAACAGAATGTTTATTTGAAGGTTTAGAGTTTGGCACATACAAATTTACTTGGAACGGCAGGTAGATACCGCATATAGGAAGGTATAGTGGACTCATATGGAATAACTTTGGGGTTTAAGGGATTGGATGCACAAGCAGTATTCCCGCTTAGTACAAGTGAAGGCTAGCAAAAGACTGGGAAGCGACCAACTAGAGAGCGACAACAGTCATGAACATGCATTAAAATTAATAAACATTGAATACAAGCATGAGTAGGATATAATCCACCATGAACATAAATATCGTGAAGGCTATGTTGATTTGTTTCAACTACATGCGTGAACATGTGCCAAGTCAAGTCACTTAAATCATTCAAAGGAGGATACCACCCCATCATACCACATCACAACCATTTTAATAGCATGTTGGCACGCAAGGTAAACCATTATAACTCATAGCTAATCAAGCATGGCACGAGCAACTATGATCTCTAATTGTCATTGCAAACATGTTTATTCATAATAAGCTGAATCAAGAACGATGAACTCATCATATTTACAAAAACAAGAGAGGTCGAGTTCATACCAGCTTTTCCATCTCAGTCAGTCCATCATATATCATCATAATTGCCTTCCACTTGCACGACCGAACGGTGTGAATAATAATAAGAGTGCACGTGCATTGGACTAAGCTGGAATCTGCGAGCATTCAATAAACAGGAGAAGACAAGGCAATATGGGCTCTTGGTTAAATCAACAATGATGCATATAAGAGCCACTTCAACAATTTAATCATGGTCTTCTCCTACTGACCCCCAAAGAAAAGAAAGAAATAAAAACTATTTACACGGGAAAGCTCCCAACAAGCAAAAGAAGAACGGGAAATATTTTTGGGTTTTCCTTTTAATTACTACAGCAAAGAAATAAACTACTACTAATTTTTTTTTTTTCTTAAGGTTTATTAAACACACAAGAAGAAAGCAGGAAAAAGAAAATAAACTAGCATGGATATTACAGTGAAAGAGTATGAGCACCGACATCTAGCAATGAGTGTGTGTGAACATGAATGTAATGTCGGTGAGAAATACGTACTCCCCCAAGCTTAGGATTTTGGCCTAAGTTGGTCTATTGCCAGGGATAGCCTGGCGGATACCCGTAGGTGTAGCTGGGGTCGTACTGCGATGAAGAAGACTCTGACTGCCACTGGCTGGCAACCACCTCTGGATCCCAAGAATAAACAGACTGTCGTGGAGGCTCATCTTGTGGCTCCCGTTCCGGGGCTGGTGCAGGATTCCGATAGGCTTGAACGGCCGCCCACGGAACGATGTGAGGACCTGCAGACAAGTTAAACAAAGAGGGAGCAGGCAAAGTAATAGTCTCAGGATGATGTTTATCAAAGTACAATTTATATTTGAGCTCCCCTTCACGACTCTTAACAAGAAAGTCATGCGCTAGCATACTCTTATAATCTAAATAAGCACGGGGCAACGATGTTTCCTCTTTCTCCTCATGCCTAATAGGTATTTCAAAATATTCAGCTAGGCGTGAAGCATAAATGCCTCCAAAGATGGGGCCCTTAGTACGGTTCAGACTTAACCGTCTAGCAACAATTCCACCCATACTAACAGAGTTATTGCGGTATAAACCATGGAACAAAATGCTAATATCAGGAACACTAAGGTTTCCACAGTTCCTGCGACCAATCAAGCAATGACTAGCAAATAAGGCAAAGTAGCGTAAAACAGGAAAATGTATGCTAGTAAACATTGCATCAGAAACCTTCCTGGTTTCTCCCACAGTCATAGCGTTAATAAAAGCTTCTACTTCGTTACGGTGTGGTTCATACAAGGTGCCCTCAAAGGGTATTTTGTAAACCTCGCAAAATTTAGCTAATGGCATCTCCTTAACAACGTCATATAAATGAAACTCTACTGATGGAGGTGATTTCTTAGGGAAAAAGTAGATGTTTTGCACAAAGGTATTTGTGAGTAAGAGATACTGATGATGTTGGTCGCGGAGGAAGTCGGTGAGGCCAGCATTCTCAATCAATAAATCGAAATCCTCATAAATCCCGGCTCTCCTCAAGAAGTCATCGGAAGGCCATTCACACGGCCGGACCTCCGTGGTGCGAGGCAAATTAAATTTGGGATTCTACTCTTCTTCCTTTTGTTTTTCCTTCGAGCTTCGGCTCGATGAGCCCCTCAAAAGTCTCTTCATTATTTCTGAAACAATCTGAAATTTTTAGTAACTTCAAATAAAAGTGAACCAACTTCAATAAAATTGATAGCAACTACTCCCACAAGTGCCTAGAGCCTATATCAAGCATTAGAACTACTTGGAACCATATGAATTTGACATGCAAGCTCAAGAACATGGTCACCTATGCAGCATAAATTTGCAATGAATAAAGCACTAGCACAAAAACTAATTGGACCAATGGAGGAGTCACATACCAAGGAACGATCTCCCCAAGCAGTTTTGCGAGGTGCTTTGAGCAAGGAGATCGAAAATCACAGCAACAGGGGCTGGAACTCGTGCTTGAGTTGGTTTTTCGTGTTTGTGTGAGGCAGAGGAAGAAGATGGGTGCAGGGATAAGTGGAGGAGGGCCACCATGGGCCCACGAGGCAGGGGCGCGCCCAGGGGGTAGGGCGCGCCCTCCACCCTCGTGGCCAGGTGGCAGCTCCCCCGCGGTAATTTTTGCACAGTAAATCCTCAAATATTCCCGAAAAAATCATATTAAATTGGCATGGCATTCTGAGGACTTTTATTTTCGGGATATTTTTATATTGCATGGATAAGTCAGGAAACAGACAGAAAAAATACTATTTTACTTTATTTCTACTAAATAACAGAAAATATAAAGAGGGTACAGAAGGTTGTGCTTCTAGTTTCATCCATCTCATGCTCATCAAAAGAATCCACTAACAAGGTTGATCAAGTCTTGTTAACAAACTCATTCCGATTAACATGGAACCGGAGAAATTTCGAATAACACTATGTTACCTCAACGGGGATATGGACATCCCCAATAATAAGTATATCATATTTCTTCTTGACAGTAGGGAGAGTAAATTCAAAACCTCCAAATATAATCGATGGAATTTTTCCAATAGAGTTGATAGTATAAACCTAAGGTTATTTCCTTGGAAAGTGTACCGTGTGCTCATTGCCATTAACATGAAAAGTGACATTGCCTTTGTTGCAATCAATAACAGCCCCTGCAGTATTAAGGAAAGGTCTTCCAAGAATAATAGACATACTATCATCCTCGGGAATATCAAGAATAACAAAGTCCGTTAAAATAGTAACGTTCGCAACTACAACAGGCACATCCTCACAAATACCGACAGGTATAGCAGTTGATTTATCAGCCATTTGCAAAGATATTTCAGTAGGTGTCAACTTATTCAAGTCAAGTCTACGATATAAAGAGAGAGGCATAACACTAACACCGGATCCAAGATCACATAAAGCAGTTTTAACATAATTTCTCTTAATGGAGCATGGTATAGTAGGTACTCCTGGATCTCCAAGTTTCTTTGGTATTCCACCCTTAAAAGTATAATTAGCAAGCATGGTGGAAATTTCAGCTTCCGGTATCTTTCTTTTATTAGTAATGATATCCTTCATATACTTAGCATAAGGATTTGTTTTGAGCACATCAGTTAATCGCATACGCAAAAAGATAGGTCTAATCATTTCAGCAAAGCGCTCAAAATCCTCATCATCCTTTTTCTTGGATGGTTTCGGAGGAAAAGGCATGGGTTTCTGAACCCATGGTTCCCTTTCTTTACCATGTTTCCTAGCAACGAAGTCTCTTTTATCATAACGTTGATTCTTTGATTGTGGGTTATCAAGATCAACAGCAGGTTCAACTTCTACATCATTATCATTACTAGGTTGAGCATCATCATGAACATCATCATTAACATTTTCACTAGGTTCATGTTCATTACCAGATTGTGTTTCAGCATCAGACATAGAGATATCATTTGGATTCTCAGGTGGTTCAGCAATAGGTTCACTAGAAGTTTGCAAAGTCCTATCATTTTTCTTTTTCTTCCTTTTAGAAGAACTAGGTACATCAATATTATTTCTCTGAGAATCTTGCTCGATTCTCTTAGGGTGGCCTTCAGGATACAAAGGTTCCTGAGTCATTCTACCAGTTCTAGTAGCCACTCTAACAGCATAATCATTTTTCTTACTATTCATTTCATCAAGCACTTCTTTTGAGCTTTAAGTACTTGTTCTACTTGAGTGGTAACCATAGAAGCATGTTTGCTAACAAGTTTAAGTTCACCTCTAATATTAGCCATATAATCACCCAAGCGTTTAATCATATAAGGTATCTTGTTTTAATTGTCTACCAAAATAAGCATTAAAGTCATCTTGCTTAAACATAAAGTCATCAAACTCATCCAAGCACTGACTAGCAATTTTAGTAGGAGGGACTTCAGCTTTATCATATCTATAGAGAGAATTTACCTTTACTACCTGTGTCGGGATATCGGGATCAGGAGGTTCTTCAGTGAATAAGGAATTGAGATCATATACTTCTTCAACAGGCGGTAAATTAAGACCGTGTATTTCTTCAATAGGAGGTAAATTCTTAACATCTTCAGCTTTAATACCTTTTTCTTTCATAGATTTCTTTGCCTCTTGCATATCTTCGGGACTGAGAAATAGAACACCTCTCTTCTTCGGAGTTGGTTTAGGAATAGGCTCAGTAATTGGCTCTGGAGCTGGCTCAGGAGGTGCCCAATTATTTTCATTTGTCAACATATTATTCAATAGAATTTCAGCTTCATCCGGTGTTCTTTCCCTGAAAAGAGAACCAGCACAACTATCCAGGTAATCTCTGGAAGCATCGGTTAGTCCATTATAAAAGATATCAAGTATTTCAGGTTTCTTAAGAGGATGATCAGGCAAAGCATTAAGTAACTTGAGAAGCCTCCCCCAAGCTTGTGGGAGACTCTCTTCTTTAATTTGCACGAAGTTGTATATTTCCCTCAAAGCAGCTTGTTTCTTATGAGCAGGGAAATATTTAGCAGAGAAGTAATAAATCATATCCTGGGGACTACGCACACAACCAGGATCAAGAGAATTAAACCATATCTTAGCATCACCCTTTAATGAGAACGGAAATATTTTGAGTATATAAAGTAGCGCGATCTCTCATCATTAGTAAACAGGGCGGCTATATCATTTAACTTAGTAAGATGTGCCACAACAATTTCGGATTCATAGCCATAAAAAGGATCAAATTCAACCAAAGTAATTATATCTGGATCAACAGAAAATTCATAATAATCCTTATCGGGAACACAGATAGGTGAAGTAGCAAAAGCAGGGTCGGGTTTCATTCTATCTCTAAGAGATTCTTTACTCCATTTAACTAGCAGCCTCTTAAGTTCATATCTATCTTGGCAGGCAAAAATAGCTGCAGAAGATTCCGCATCAAAAAGATAACCCTCAGGAATAGCAGGTATATCTTCATCATCACTTTCATCATTGTATTCAGATTCAATAATTTCTCTTTCTCTAGACCTAGAAATTTGTTCATCTAGAAATTCACCAAGGGGCACAATAGTATCAAGCATAGAAGTAGTTTCATCATAAGTATCATGCATAGCAGAAGTGGCATCATCAATAACATGCGACATATCGGAACGAATAGCAGAAGCAGGTTTAGGTGTCGCTAGCTTACTCATAACAGAAGGTGAATCAAGTGCAGAGCTAGATGGCAGTTCCTTACCTCCCCTCGTAGTTGAGGGATAAATTGTTGTCTTAGCGTCTTTCAAGTTCTTCATAGTGTCCAGCAGATATAAATCCCAAGTGACTCAAAGAATAGAGCTATGCTCCCCGGCAACGGCGCCAGAAAAAGGTCTTGATAACCCACAAGTATAGGGGATCGCAACAGTTTTCGAGGGTAGAGCATTCAACCCAAATTTATTGATTCGACACAAGGGGAGCCAAAGAATATTCTCAAGTATTAGCAGCTGAGTTGTCAATTCAACCACACCTGGAAACTTAGTATCTGCAGCAAAGTGTTTAGTAGCAAAGTAATATGATAGTGGTGGTAACGGTAACAAAAGTAAAGACAGCAAAAGTAATGTTTTTGGTATTTTGTAGTGATTGTAACAGTAGCAACGGAAAAGTAAATAAGCGAGAACCAGTATATGGAAAACTCGTAGGCACCGGATTAGTGATGGATAATTATGCCGGATGCGGTTCGTCATGTAACAGTCATAACATAGGGTGACACAGAACTAGCTCCAATTCATCAATGTAATGTAGGCATGTATTCCGAATATAGTCATACGTGCTTATGGAAAAGAACTTGCATGACATCTTTTGTCCTACCCTCCCGTGGCAGCGGGGTCCTATTGGAAACTAAGGGATATTAAGGCCTCCTTTTAATAGAGAACCGGAACAAAGCATTAGCACATAGTGAATACATGAACTCCTCAAACTATGGTCATCACCGGGAGTGGTCCCGATTATTGTCACTTCGGGGTTGCCGGATCATAACACATAGTAGGTGACTATAGACTTGCAAGATAGGATCAAGAACTCACATATATTCATGAAAACATAATAGGTTCAGATCTGAAATCATGGCACTCGGGCCCTAGTGACAAGCATTAAGCATAGCAAAGTCATAGCAACATCAATCTCAGAACATAGTGGATACTAGGGATCAAACCCTAACAAAACTAACTCGATTACATGATAAATCTCATCCAACCCATCACCGTCCAGCAAGCCTACGATGGAATTACTCACGCACGGCGGTGAGCATCATGAAATTGGTGATGGAGGATGGTTGATGATGACGACGGCGACGAATCCCCCTCTCCGGAGCCCCGAACGGACTCCAGATCAGCCCTCCCGAGAGAGATTAGGGCTTGGAGGTGGCTCCGTATCGTAAAACGCGATGATTTCTTCTCTCTGATTTTTCTCTCCCCGAAAGCCAATATATGGAGTTGGAGTTGGCGTCGAAGGGTCTCCAGGGGGCCCACGAGGTAGGGGGCGCGCCCAGGAGGGGGGCGCCCCCACCCTCGTGAACAGGGTGTGGGCCCCCTGGTCTTCATCTTTGGCGAGGATTTTTTATTATTTATTCTAAGATATTCCTTGGAGTTTCAGGTTTTTCCGAGAACTTTTGTTTTCTGCACAAAAACAACATCATGGCAATTCTGCTGAAAACAGCGTCAGTCCGGGTTAGTTCCATTCAAATCATACAAGTTAGAGTCCAAAACAAGGGCAAAAGTGTTTGGAAAAGTAGATACGACGGAGACGTATCAGGCCGCTCCTGAAGAAGCCCCGTGTCATCCGCCCCGCGAGGCTTGGCCCCTCGCGAGGGTCTTGAGTCTTGCGCTAATGAAGATAGGCCGTACTGGGCCACCACTCGAGCCATGCCGCAGGACGCGGGCAGGCAAGTCTGGGGACCCCCTTCCGAGAACGCCGACAGTAGCCCCCGGGCCCAAGGCGCGCTCGGACTTGGCTTAGCAGGGAAGCGAAGGGGCAAGTGCGGAGCGCCACGGGCCCCATCAGCCTGCGGCCTTGGGCGTCGCGTGGCGGTTGATTGGACGTGGGCGCCTCCACTTCCCCATGCTCCCTCATGCTATTTATCCTGCGCAGGAAGAGACTCGGGCATGGCCCTGAAGGTTGTTAGAGCATTTTGGGAGGGGAAGCCCCTCATGTAAAAGATTGTTGCCTATGTGTTGTCGAGATCAGTGCCGGATGGATGCCTGCATGATCCAACATCTGGCCGCCGTATGATCTGGATGAGGTTGGCGCCGGCGCTTGGCGGCCCACTGTTGATGAGGGCGTCTACTGTGATGGCGCGCGTAGTTAGCGTTCCTTAGGATTGGCTCCTTTTGTTCCATGCGAGGAATCGAAGAAACACCCCGCGGGGGTATGTAAGGCGTCTGCCATCTCTTTTGCGAATATTATCCTTATTATGGAGCGATGCGAGATGCCCGTCCTGTCTCGGCTCGGCTCCCCCTTTCTATCCTCACGAGGGCTTGGTGCTCTATGGTGACAGGTCTCGGTCCCCAGGCAGGCTTCACTCGTCGCTGGTATGCCAGGTCGTGATGTCGTGGGTCAAGGCCAGGAGGTGAGCGGCCCAAGATCCAGTAAGAGCCCTCGAGGTGCGATGCTTAGGAGGTCCCCTTTAGCGCTCAAGTAGCTTCCGCTGGGCAATAAAGGAAGGCAACATCATCGTGACAGAGCCACACTAGGCGAGGGGCGTGACTTATCTCGTGAGCTTGGAGTCATTATTCGGCGAGGTGCCTGGCCCGTGTGTCGGCAGCTGGGATTTCATTGGGTCAGGCCCTCGTGAGCTTCTCCCTTCCTCCCCGCGCTTTCCTTCATGCTCTACGTCCTTAGGTCCCGGCCCTCGAGCGAGCTCAGCCGCCACTGGTATGACAGGTCACGATGCCGTGGGTCAAGGCCAGGGAGTGAGGGCTGAAGAGCCAGTAAGAGCCCCTGAGTCGCGATGCTCAGGCACCCCCCTTTTAACGCGTGAGTGGATTGCACGGGAGAGAGAGAGAGAGAGAGCTCACGATGCCCCCACGTTATTCCTTAGGTGGATCCTGTACACCAACATGAGGAAAACAAGGCCTGCCAGTACGGTTGCCAGCCAGCCATTGGTTGCTCCGAGGGAGTGATTGAGGCACTAAGGGCCTGGTGATGTAGCGCCTTGCGGGGCTACCGCGGACAGAGCTCGACCGCTCAGATTTGTCAACGTTGCAGGGACGGACCCATGCGCAAGCGCCGTGCCAGAGCAAGCGGCTCCAAAGGTAGGTGTCAATCGAGCAGGCGATTACCACAGGCAGGTTAAGCGTGAAGAAGCAAATCAACTTAGATAGATGAAGAAAAAGGCACACGCCACTGGGTCAGGCCCAAGCGGCTTGGGGATGATGCAACCCGAGGGGCGCCCCCAGCATGGTAAACTGAAGACATAAGCAAAATGGATACATGCCGCGGGGACAGTCCCACGCGACCTGGGAATGATGCAGCCCTGAGGGCGCTCCCAGCTGAAATGAAACTTGAGAGGTGTCACCTGATACCATTGCAGAGCGAGTGTCGGAGCAGCTGATGGTGCATGGTGTGGAAGCCAATCCTCACGAGCCTTCAGAAATCCGAGCCTCGGGAGGCTCGGGAGGTCCAGGCGACTCGGCAGGGTCCATCTCCATCTCCTCCAGGAGTGCGCGGTGCTTGGCGACCTGAGCTTCCAGAATGATCCTCATCAGACGCTGGTGAGCAGCAGCCGCATTCGGCAGGCCGAAGGGCATGCGAACGTAGCTGTGAGGTGGACCCTCGCAACGCCCCACGCGCGAAGGCCAGAAGCGCTCTTGTGATGCGATCCGATTGAGCCCTGGGTAGTCGATGCAGACGCGCAGCCCGCCATCCTCGCCTGGATGGGGAGCTATGCTGGGCAGGCGGCGGTTGCCGCGCATGACTCTCGATTCTTGCAACTCCTCAGCGACCTCGGTAATGAACTCCTGAGGGTTGGGCCCTCCTTGCCTTACGACTTCCTGAGGGAAACGTGTCACGAAGCACGCCTCCAAGTGGTGCCCGAGCGCCTCCCTCGTGATCTTGGCAAAGTCAGTGGCTCCCCGGGAAAGTGCCCCCGAGCCTTGCCCGAGGAGAGCGCCGGGCGTGCCTCCCTGTGTGACAGAGGGTGGCGCCCCTTGGATGGGCGCATGCCCGGATGTGGCGCCTCCAGAGGTACCTGTCTCCTGAGGCCTTGAGCCAGGTGATGTCTTCTTCTTCTTGGGAGCTGCTTCAGGAAGGTTTCCACTCTTGCTGTCTGGGTCCTCGATTGACGCAGCTTGGAAGGCGCGCTCGAGAGAGAAAACCGCATCCTTCTCTTCACAGGGGACCATGATGACTCCGCCACTTCCTGGCATCTTGAGGACGTTGTAGCCATGATGAGTCACCGCCATAAACTTGGCCAGAGCGGGATATCCAAGGATGTCATTGTATGGCAGGCGAATGTGGGCGACGTCGAAGTCAATGAGCTTGGTACGGTAGTTCTTGCGCTGCCCAAAGGTGACAAGGAGGCGGACCTGCCCTATCGGCACAGTGGAACCATCAGTGACTCCTGAGAAAGGCTTGGTTGGTTGAAGCTGGTCATATGGCACTTGAAGATTGTTGAACGTCTCGACGGACAGGACGTTGAGCCCTGCTCCGCCGTCGATGAGGGTCCTGGTAACTTGCACATTGCTGATGACTGGTGAGCAGAGCATCGGGAGGACACCGGCTGTTACCGCGCATTTGAGCTAATCGGCCGAGCTGAACGTGATGGCGCACGCGGACCACCTGAGAGGGCGCGTGGCCTCAAGCTCTGGGAGGACTGCATTCACCTCGCGAGCAAACTTCTTGAAGATGCGCCGAGAGGCTGGGGCCTGAGTGCCGCCCAAGATGCAAGCGATTGCACGCGGCTCCTGGAAGCCCCCAGCCCCCTCATCCTGATGATGGTCGTCATTCCTTCTTGGTGGTGGTGGCAGAGGAGGAAGCCCTGCGTTGCCTTGCGGGCGATCCTCATGAGGCTGATCTCTCCAAGCCCCCTCGCGAGGCTGGTCCTGCCAGCGGTCCTCGCAAGGCCGATCACGCCACCCTTGGCGAGGGCCAAGGTCGTCCCATCGTCCTCCACCTCTTCCTCCTCCTCGGCCATAGCCCCGGTCATTCCGCTCAGGGCGTCGACCGACATGGCCTTCTCGCACGGCCCTGAGCTCTTGGCATTCGTTGGTGTTGTGGGTGTGGAGATCGTGGTACACACAGTACCGGCTGCCCTTGGATGACTCCGGCTGGTCCCTGCTGCACTGCATGTCCAGCTCTGCTGCAAGCACGGCTGCTCGCTTGCGCTTCACATCCTTGGCCTTGGCTTTCTTCTCTTCTGGATCTGTAGCCGGGAGCTCAAGAAGGGAAAGGTGTCCCTCCTCAGCACTTGCGCACTTGGTTGCCAGGTTGAACAACTCCAGAGACGTACACAGATCTTCGTGGATCGCCAGCTCCTCCTTCATCTTGACGTCACAGACGCCATCAGAGAACGCCGAGATGATGGCCTCCTCGGTCACCTTGGGAATCTTGAGGCGAGCGTTGTTGAAGCACTGGATGTACTTCTGCAAGGTCTCTCCGGGTTGCTGCTTGATGCAGCGCAGGTCACCCACGGCCGGTGGTCAGTCGCGAGTGCCCTGAAAGTTGGCGATGAAGCGAGTGCGCATCTCGTCCCAGGAGGAGATCGTGCCAGGAGGCAGGTTCCGGAGCCAAGTGCGAGCACCGTCCTTGAGTGCCATGGGAAACCAGTTCGACATGACCTTTTCGTCCCCGTTGGCGGCTTCAATGCCCAGCTCGTAGAGCTGTAGGAACTCCGTGGGGTCGGCAGTGCTGTCGTAGCGAGGAGGCAGGTCAGGTTTGAACTTGCCTGGCCAGGCGACACTGCGTAGCTCAGTGGTGAAGGTGCGGCAGCCTGCGGTGGCCACTAGAGCTCTCTACTGATGCGGGGCTTGCTACTGAGGATTCCCGCGCGCCGCTGCCTGGAGCAACGCGGGGTCTTGACATGCTGGCGCAGGGATGCGGTCATGGCGTGTCGGTGCCAGGAGCACGCGAGCACCTTCTTGGGGACGAGGGATTTCTTGGCAGCTCCTTTCTTGTCACGCGGGCGCCGAACACGATGGATCTCGTCCTGGGGCCGCGCGCCTAGGAGCCAGGGCGCCTTCTTAGGGAGGAGGTGGCGGAGGCACCTCCTGGGCTGCACCACCCGCACAGGACGTAGGGTGAGGCAGCGAGAGGGACGGCGCAGGGGAGCCTCCTGCGGCGCTGACAAGCTTAGTGATGCGAGCGAGCCACTCCTTGTAGAGGTCGTCGACGGGACAATAGTGCAGGAGCTCACGCGCCAGGAGCAACATGGCGTGCGCGTCTGTGGGGGCGCGACAGGCGTGGGATGACGAACCAACTGGATTCAGCAACGGGGTGGCGGCGCGGCCTTCCCGCCGCACCGAGGGATGCAGCGACGAGGCCTGCTGCTCGTTCCCCGCCGGGCCGGTGGCGGCGTTGGCGGCAGGCGACGGGGAACGACGGGGACATCCGCCAACGGGAGCCGTCTGGGTGACGCAGGCGGCGAGAGCAGCCCGACGCTCGGCGCAAGCCTGGCGAGCGTCAGCCATGGACACGATGGGAGATTGAACGTGGAGCAGCGGAAGAAAGATTCCGGCCCACCCCTACCTGGCGCGCCAAATGTCAGATGTTGGGTTCCGGCAGACCCTTAAGGTTCGAACTCTAGGGTGCGCGCGAAGATCTTCCCCCTACCACTCCACGTCCGATCGCCACGCGAGAATCTAAGCTAAACGATGAACAACACAAGGGACACAAGATTTATACTGGTTTGGGCCACCGTTATGGTGTAATACCCTACTCCAGTGTGTGGTGTGGTGGATTGCCTCAGGGGCTGATGATGAACAGTACAAAGGACGAACAGCCTCGCGAGAGGTGTTCTTGAGCTGGTGCGATGAACTGCTTGGGTGAGTTCGATCGCATGTCGATCTAATGAGAACTCGATCAGATGCCTTCTACTGTGGTGGCTAGCTCTATATATAGAGGCCCTGGTCCTCTTCCCAAATATTGAGCGGGAAGGGCGCCAACAACGGCCATTTTGAAGGGGAACATCTAGTACAAGTTATCCTGACTAAAGTTGGTCTTCGGCTGCCAAAGGCACTGGCGATGACGCCGTCTTGGGCTCCACGATGACCTCCATCCTACCGCTCTGCTGGTCTTGGTCTCATTGCACTGAAATGGCAACCTTTTCCTAATGCCTCGGTACTCCAGGCCTGTGCTTGCCCCCTTTGCACCAAAGAGGAAACAAGGACATTGCGTGGGCCGGTGCCCACCTGGCGCCCGCCTGGTCTCGATCGTCATAGCTTGCGTCACGAGCACCTCGCGAGGTACCCCTGCCTTGATCTCTCCGCCTCCTCGCGAGCCTGCCTGGTGACGCCGCTCCTGAAGAAGCCCCGTGTCGTCCGCCCCGCGAGGCTTGGCCCCTCGCGAGGGTCTTGAGTCTTGTGCTAATGAAGATAGGCTATACTGGGCCACCACTCGAGCCACGCCACAGGCCGCAGGCAGGCAAGTCTAGGGACCCCCGTTCCCAGAACGCCGACAGTATCCCTCCCAAATGATGTTGCTCCTATTACTCATTGTGATGATGATAATTGCTATACTATTGGTGCTATCCATACTATTAATGATGAGAGTGATTATGCTTATGATATGCAAAGGCCCAAGCTTGGGGATGCTATGTTTGATGAGAATGACATGTTTGAGAATTTATTTGCTGCAATTAATGTTTTTCCCAAGCTTGGGGATGCTATGTTTTATGAAGATGATATTTTTAATCCCCCAAGTTTTGATATGCAAATTTATTATGATGATAGCATGCCTCCTACTTATGATGATTATATTGATGAAAGTGGGTTTGGAAGAGTGTCAACTTTAAGAAGTAATGATCCCACTATTTTGGTGGGTGTTGAATCTTATTGTGACAATTATGAAAGTGGATTTGGAGAGGTCATGACTTTATTTAGTAATGATTCCACTATCTTGGAAGAGGTTTCAATTGATTATGATGAGAACAAAATTGCTACTTATGATGATTATTGTGATGATACTTATGTTATAAAAAGTAGTGATGATTATATTTACAAAACTTGTCATTATTATGATTACCCTTTTTCTGAACATTACTCTTTTAATGTGGAAACAATTTATAGTATTCGAGTTTCTTATGATACTCCCACTATTCTGAGTGAGAAGAATTTTGCTTATGTGGAGAGTAGTAAATTTTCTATGCTTGTGCATCATGAAAATAGTGCTTTATGTGATAGTTATATTGTTGAATTCATTCATGATGCTACTGAAATTTATTATGAAGGAGGAACATATGCTTGTAGGAATTGCAATAATATCAAGTTTCCTCTCTATGTGTTGAAAATCTTGAAGTTATGATTGTTTTGCTTTCCTATGCTAGCTGATTCTTGCCATAAGTTGTTTGCTCACAATATCCCTATGCATAGTAAGTGGGTTAGGCTTAAATGTGTTAGTCATATTCTTCATGATGCTCCCGTTATGTTTCAATTCTTATCTTTTATGCGAGCATCATTGAAACCATCATGCCTAGCTAGGGGCGTTAAATGATAGCGCTTGTTGGGAGGCAACCCAATTTTATTTTTGTTTTTTACTTTTTGTTCCTGTTTAGTAATAAATAATTAATCTAGCCTCTGGTTAGATGTGGTTTTGTGTTTTAATTAGTGTTTGTGCCAAGTAAAAGCTTTAGGAACACCAACGGTGATAGTTAATTTGATCTTACTAAAAAAACAGAAACTTTTGCACGCACGAGATTAGTTTTAATAAATCACAGAAACGTGCTTTTCAGTTTATTGTTTTTGTAGAAGATTAATAAAAAAATTAACTAGGAATTCCTAATTTGGTAGAATTTTTGGGTTCCCATAAGTATTCTAGAGTTATAGATTGCTACAGACTGTTCTGTTTTTGACAGATTCTATTTTTCGTGTGTTGCTTGCTTATTTTGATGAATCTATGGCTAGTATCGGGGGGTATGAACCATACAGAAGTTGGAATACAGTAGGTTTAACACCAATATAAATAAAGAATGAGTTCATTACAGTACCTTAAAGTGGTGGTTTGTTTTCTTGCACTAATGGAGCTCATGAGATTTTCTGTTGAGTTTTGTGTTGTGAAGTTTTCAAGTTTTGGGTAAAGATTTGATGGACTTTGGAATAAGGAGTGGCAAGAGCCTAAGCTTGTGGATGCCCAAGGCACCCCAAGGTAAAATTAAAGGACAACCAAAAGCCTAAGATTTGGTATGCCCCGGAAGGCATCCCTCTTTTGTCTTCGTCTATCGGTAACTTCACTTGAGGCTATATTTTTATTCACCACATGATATGTGTTTTGCTTGGAGCATCTTGTATGATTTGAGTCTTTGCTTTTTAGTTTATCACAATCATCCTTGATGTACACACCTTTTGGGGAGACACATATGAATCGGAATTTATTAGAATACTCTATGTGCTTCACTTATATCTTTTGAGCTAGACAATCTTGCTCTAGTGCTTCACTTATACCTTTTTAGAGCACGGTGGTGGTTTTATTTTGTAGAAATTATTGTTCTCTCATGCTTCACTTATATTATTTTAAGAGTCTTTTAGAACAGCATGGTAATTTTCTTTGGTTATAAAATTAGTCCTAATATGATGGGCATCCAAGTTGGGTAAAATAAAAACTTTCATATGGAGTGCATTAAACACTATGATAAATTTGATACTTGATAATTGTTTTGAGATATAAAGGTCGTAATGTTAGATTCATGCTAGTTGGGTAATTATGAAATTGAGAAATACTTGTGCTAAAGTTGGCAAGTCCCGTAGCATGCACGTATGGTGAACGTTGTGTGACAAATTTGAAGCATGGGGTGTTCTTTGATTGCCTTCCTTATGAGTGCAGGTCGGGATCGCGCGATGGTTAACTCCTACCAACCCTTCCCCTAGGAGCATGCGTAGTAGTACTTTGCTTTGAGGGCTAATAAACTTTCGCAATAAGTATATGAGTTCTTTATGACTAATGTGAGTCCATGGATTATACGCACTCTTACCCTTCTGCAATTTGCTAGCCTCTGCGGTACCATGCATTGCCCTTTTTCACCTTGAGAGTTGGTGCAAACTTCACCGGTGCATCCAAACCCCGTGATATGATACGCTCTATCACAAATAAACCTCCTTATATCTTCCTCAAAACAGCCACCATACCTACCTATTATGGCATTTCCATAGCCATTCCGAGATATATTGCCATGCAACTTTCCACCGTTTCATTTATTATGACACGCTCCATCATTGTCATATTGCTTTGCATGATCATGTAGTTGACATTGTATTTGTGGCAAAGCCACCTTTATATTTCTTTCATACATGTCGCTCTTGATCCATTGCATATCCCGGTACACCGCCGGAGGCATTCACATAGAGTCATATTTTGTCCTAAGTATTAGCTTGTATTTCTTGAGTTGTAAATAAATAGAAGTGTGATGATTTCCATTATTAGAGCATTGTCCATGTGAGGAAAGGATGATGGAGACTATGATTCCCTCACAAGTCGGGATGAGACTCCGGATGAAATAAAAAAAGGAGAGAAAAAAGAGAGAATAAAAAGAGGCCAAAGAAGCTCAAATAGAAAAAATGAGAGAAAAAGAGAGAAGGGACAATGTTACTATCCTTTTTCCACACTTGTGCTTCAAAATAGCAACATGATCTTCATGATAGAGAGTTTCTTATTTTGTCACTTTCATATACTAGTGGGAATTTTTCATTATAGAACTTGGCTTGTAGATTCCAACAATGGGCTTCCTCAAAATGCCCTAGGTCTTCGTGAGCAGGCAAGTTGGATGCACACCCACTTAGTTTCTTTTTGATGACCTTTCATACATTTATAGCTCTAGTGCATTCGTTGCATGGCAATCCCTACTCCTCGTATTGACATCAATTGATGGGTATCTCCATAGCCTGTTGATTAGCCGCGTCAATGTGAGACTTTCTCCTTTTTTGTTTTCTCACATAATCCCTATCATCATACTCTACTCCACCCATAGTGCTATGTCCATGGCTTATGCTCATGTATTGCGTGAGGGTTGAAAAGGCTGAAGCGCGTTAAAAAGTATGAACCAATTGCTTGGCCGAAACCGGGATTGTGCATGATGGGAGCATTTTGTGTGACAAAAATGAAGCATGGCCAAACTATATGATTTTGTAGGGATAAGCTTTCTTTGGCTATGATATTTTGATAAGACATAAACTGCTTGGTCAGCATGCTTCAAGTATTACTATTTTATGTCAATATTAAACTTTTATCTTGAATCTTTTGGATCTGAACATTCATGCCACAATAAAGAGAATTACATTGAAAATTATGTTAGGTGGCATTCCACATCAAAAATTCAGTTTTTATCATTTACCTACTCGAGGATGAGCAGGAATTAACCTTGGGGATGCTTGATACGTCTCCAACATATCTATAATTTTTTATTGTTCCATGCTATTATATTATCTGTTTTGGATATTTAATGGGCTTTATTATGCACTTCTATATTATTTTTGGGACTAACCTATTAACCGAAGGTCCAGTGCAAATTGCTATTTTTTGCCTATTTCAGTGTTCACAGAAAAGGAATATCAAACGGAGTCCAAATGGAATGAAACCTTCGGGAGAATTGTTTTTGGAACAAACGTAATCCAGGAGACTTGGAGTGGACGCAAGGAAGCAACAAGGCAGCCACGAGGTAGGAGGGCGCGCCCAGGGGGTAGGCGCGCCCCCCCCCCACCCTCGTGGGCCCCTCGTGGCTCCACCGACCTACTTCTTTCGCCTATATATACTCATATACCCCAAAAACATCGAGGAGCACCACGAAACCCTAGTTCCGCCGCTGCAAGCCTATGTAGCCGCCAAAAACCAATCGGGGCCCTGCTCCGGCACCCTGCCGGAGGGGGGATCCATCACCGGTGGCCATCTTCATCATCCCGGCGCTCTCCATGACGAAGAGGGAGTAGTTCACCCTTGGGGCTGAGGGTATGTACCAGTAGCTATGTGTTTGATCTCTCTCTCTCTCTCGTGTTCTTGATATGGCACGATCTTGATGTACCGCGAGCATTGCTACTATAATTGGATCTTATGATGTTTCTCCCTCTCTATCTCCTTGTGATGAATTGAGTTTTCCCTTTGAAGTTGTCTTATTGGATTGAGTCTTTAAGGATTTGAGAACACTTGATGTATTTCTTGTGTGGGATACCCACGGTGACAATGGGGTATTCTATTGATTCACTTGATGTATGTTTTGGTGATTAACTTGCGGGTTCCATGACCTTGGGAATCTATGCATAGGGGTTGGCACACGTTTTTCGTCTTGACTCTCTAATAGAAACTTTGGGGCACTCTTTGAAGTTCTTTGTGTTGGTTGAATAGATGAATCTGAGATTGTGTGATGCATATCGTATAATCATGCCCACGGATACTTGAGGTGGAGTATCTAGGTGACATTAGGGTTTTGGTTGATTTGTGTCTTAAGGTGGTATTCTAGTACGAACTCTAGGATAGATCGAATGGAAAGAATAGCTTCGTGTTATTTTACTACGGACTCTTGAATAGATCAATCAGAAAGAATAACTTTGAGGTGGTTTCATACCCTACAATAATCTCTTCGTTTGTTCTCCGCTATTAGTGACTTTGGAGTGACTCTTTGTTGCATGTTGAGGGATTGTTATATGATCTAATTATGTTATTATTGTTGAGAGAACTTCCACCTAGTGAAAGTATGAACCCTAGGCCTTGTTTAGAAGCATTGCAATACCGTTTGTGCCCACTTTTATCATTACTTACCTTGCTGTTTTTATATTTTCAGATTACAAAAACATATATCTACCATTCATATTGCACTTGTATCACCATCTCTTAGTCGAACTAGTGCACCTATACAATTTACCATTGTATTTGGTGTGTTGGGGACACAAGAGACTCTTTGTTATTTGGTTGCAGGGTTGTTTGAGAGGGACCATGTAAGAGCATATTTATCCCTAAGGTGTTTTGGTGATTGATGACAATACTTTTGCGGACTAATCATGTGCCTTGAGTATTTCAAACGTTTCGTCACTAGGCACAGGACGGTTTGGTGCCCCTCGAAGACTATTGAAGACGGCGTTTTTCTATGTTTCTTTTCGGTGGATTTGAGTCGTAGGAAAGCCATACTATTAAGAGGGGGTTCGCGTTGGAAAGGTTCGGGTGGAATCATCACGTACACGTTTACTCACTCTGCATCGCCTTTCCCTTTGCGCTCTGGAGCATCCTCCATTTTCTTCATATATATGCAAAGAGAAGGATTCCTAGTGTTATTGTTCTGAGGCATGCGGTAGTACTGCTCTTAGGAGCGGTAGTACCGCCGGCCCCCACAGTAGTACCGCACGCCCTTGCGGTAGTACCGTAGGTGCCCATGGTAGTACCGCTCCTAAGGAGCTATAGTACCGTGGCCTCAGACTAGACTCAGCCGCTCGTGCGGCTGTAGGGGCGGATGTAATTTTTTACATCCGCCACCTACGCGGTAGTACCACCCCATGTGCGCGGTAGTACCGTGAGTCTTGGTCTGGCATAGCAACATGAGAGGAAGTAGGGGCGGATGTAATTTTTTACATCCGCACTCTGCGCGGTAGTACCGCATGCCATGCGCGGTAGTACCGTGTCGGATATTTGCACTTTTTGATTTTCAGCAGAAGTAGGCACGGGTGTATTTTTATTCATTCGCGCCCTTCCCAGGCTTGTCCAATCCGGCCTTGCGGTAGTACCACAAGGGGGAGCGGTAGTACTGTGTCGGATATTTGCACTTTTTGATTTTCAGCGGAAGTAGGCATGGATGTATTTTTATTCATTCGCGCCCTTCCCAGGCTAGTCCAATCCGACCTTGCGGTTGTACCACAAGGGGGAGCGGTAGTACCGTGTAAGAGGCAGTACCGCCCTCAGCCTTTGTGGTTCAGGCCTGGACTAGCTCCTGTCGTAGCAGCGGTAGTACCGCTGTCCGCCGCGGTAGTACCGTGAGCACTTGCGGTAGTACCGCTTGCCTGGGGCGGTAGTACCACAGGTCGCGGGCTGATTAAGTGGATAACGGTTGGATTTGTCTCAACACTATATAAGGGGTGTCTTCTTCCTCTAGTTGACTACCTCTTCCGTCCCCAAGCTCCATTGTTGCTCCAAGCTCCATTTTTGCCCGATCTCTCTCCCTAGCCAATCAAACTTGTTGATTTGCTCGGGATTGGCTGAGAAGGCCCCGATCTACACTTCCACCAAGAGAAATTTGATTCCCCCCACTAATCCCTAGCAGATCTTGTTACTCTTGGGTGTTTGAGCACCCTAGACGATTGAGGTCACCGTGGAGCCATAGTCCATTGTGGTGAAGCTTCGTGGTGTCGTTGGGAGCCTCCAATTAAGTTGTGGAGATTGCCCCAATCTTGTTTGTAAAGGTTCGGTCGCCGCCTTCAAGGGCACCAATAGTGGAATCACGGCATCTCGTATTGTGTGAGGGCGTAAGGAGAATACGGTGGCCCTAGTGGCTTCTTGGGGAGCATTGTTCCTCCACACCGCTCCAACGGAGACGTACTTCCCCTCAAAAGGAAGGAACTTCGGTAACACATCCTCGTCTTCACCGGCTCCACTCTTGGTTATCTTGTGCCTTTACTTGTGCAAGCTTATTTGTGTTGTATCCCTTGCTTGCTTGTGTGCTTGTTGTTGTTACATCATATAGGTTGCTCACCTAGTTGCATATCTAGACAACCTACTTTGATGCAAAGTTTAATTTGGTGAAGAAAAGCTAAAAATTGTTAGTTGCCTATTCACCCCCCCCCCCTCTAGTCAACTATATCGATCCTTTCAATTGGTATCAGAGCCTCATCTCTTTATTAAGTACTTTGTTGTCCGAAGAATATGGTTGACACCGCAGACGGTGGGGAGGAGCACTCCGGTGTGAATCCGAGCTCGTCTACGGGCGATGGGGGAACCGCGGTTTCTCGTGAGGAATTCAATGTGGCTTTGGACACATTGAAAACCTCAATGACAACTGTCAGGGATATACCCCGCAGCGTAAACTGGCCGGAAGTATAACCTGGCCAGACTTGGTGGTTTACTTGAGACCCCGCTTACACTTGGCGATTCACTGGCGACCCGCCCTGACCTGGCGGTTTACAAGCAACACGCCTAGTCATTGTGACTCACCGGTGACCCGGCGAGCGGGTCAGGCGGATGACAAGGCCCAAGGCCCAGAAGGCCGGTTCATGTTAATGGTGGGCCGGTTTAAGAGGAAGACATAAGGAATATTCTCCTACAAAGGAAGCAAGACTAGGACTTCACTTGTAATAAAGTAATCCTAATGCAACTAGGACTAGTCATGTAAACCACCCCTTCAACATATATAAGGAGGGGCAGGGCACCCCAAAGAGGGAGAGGCAAGAGGAAACAATCTCTAGGGCTAGACACAACTAGAGGAGAGCCAGTTTACGGTGACTCCCTCGTGATGATAATGAGATCTAGCCTCAAACAACATGTAGGGTTGTTACCAGATGATATTTCCCGGGGCCCGAAGCTGTCTAAAACCTTGTCTTGTGTTGCGTCTCTCGATTCCGCTCAACCCCTCTCAAGCTACCACATATATGCGTTGGAAGCATTTTTAATAAATTATTAGAAGGACTTAAACTATCTACCTCGCCAATGAAAGTGGGTGATCCCACTAACAAGGTGACGGATGCTAACTCCGACAAGGGGGAAGCTACTAGTGAAAAGGTTCCTTCTGCTAGTGGTAGAAATGGCACCGGCATCTTTTCCAATGTGGAACCTCCAATTTATGGAGGACCGATTCCCTCTACTCATTTAAATCATGCCGGCCCTCCTCCTAAGATTGTGAAAAATGAGGACTTTGACTCTTGGGTTTATCGCTTCAAGCGTCATTTAAATCATGTGAATACTAATCTTTGGAGAATCATTGAAGAAGGTTTCCATCCACATGACCGAAGCAACTTCACCCCTAGAGAAGCCGTGGATAATCAATTCAATGAGAATGCTCTGTTCATCATTCAAGATGTGGTTCCACCCGAAGATCTCCCTCATCTTCGACCCTTCGACATGGCCAAAGATGCATGGCATTGTGTTGTTTCCCTCTATAAGGGAAGCACAAGCATTTAACGCTCCAACTATGAAGTGGTGCAAGATGAAGCCGATGAGTTTGCAATGAAAGAAGATGAAGAACCTCGTGAGCTCTTTCGGAGAGTAACCAAACTCGCGGTCTCACTCCGAGATCATGGGAGCAAGGACACGGATGACAATTGGATCAAGCGCAAGTTCCTCAAAGCAATGATGCCTTACCACAAGGCCATGTCCTCCATCATCCGTCAAAGACCGGACTTCCACTCCTTGACCTCAAATGAAGTGTTGGATGAGTTTGTGGCAATGAGGATCTTGGACAAGACCGCCGACAACTTGGTGTTGCATTCTCAAAGAGCAAAGAAGCCCAACCTTGCCTTGAAGGCCAAGGTTATTGTGGAAGAAGAGGAAGAAGAGGAAGATGAGGAGAGCAACCCCGAAGATACAAAATATTATTATCATGAGCACATGGCTCTTGCTTCAAGGCAATCTTGGAGCAAGAAGAACACAAGGCCCAACTTCAACAAGAACAACTCAAGTGGGTTCAAGGGCAAGCAACGTGTGAGAACATGTTACAATTGTGGCAATGTGAGACACTTTGTTGTGGATTGCCCTTACGAGAAGCGGGAAGACAATGGTGGCAAGCTCATCCGAAAAGACAAAGCCAAGTCCTTCCCAAACAAGAACAACTTCACCAAAAAGACTCCTACTCGAGGGTTGGTGGTTCAATAAGAATACCATGAGGATGACGATGATGATGAAGTTAGTGAATCCATGGCCATGGCCTCCATTGCCATTGCCACCACTCCACGGGTGTCTCTCTTTGACTCGCCCAATGAGAACATCACCGCCAAGTGTCTCATGGCTAAATCCACCAACAAGGTAACCCCCAACATCAAAACCACCATCATTACTAATCCCTCCTTGACGGATGGCATTGATGAAAGTGAGGGGTCTAATGAGGAAGTAAATGAATTTGAGTCTTTTATGAGTAACCTCAAGGGCAAATCCAAGAAGCACTTCGTTGCTCTCTTGGAACAACTTGGTGAAGCCAATGACATGATCAAGGCTCATGAAGAAACCAAATCTAAGATGGAAGGTCATAGTCGTGACTATGCCGATGAGATATCGGATCTCTCTAATGCTCTTTAGTAAGAGCGTGGGCATCGTTTGGCTCTTGAGGAGTCACACAATGATTGCCATGCTAAGTTAAAGAAAGATCTTAATCATGCTCTTGTTGTATATCGTGTGCTAACTTCCGAGAAGGCTAAACTTGGCATTGACCATGCTAGACTCAAGGAGGAGTTTGATATACTCAACAAGGCCCACAAGGTCTTGAAGGGTGCTCATTCTAGCCTCAAGGACTCTCATGATCAACTCCAAGTGAAGCTAACCAAAGAAAAAACTACCTTTCCTCATATGGTATTAATTGATAATGCAAATGCCACTAACCCATGTTGTGAGCATGTGCATCTTGTGGAGGAGAATGCCAAGTTGAAGGAGCAACTTGAGAGAGGCCTTGTGACATGCATACAAGGTGAGAAGAACCTCAATGACCTTTTGAGCAATCAAAAGGAAGTTGTGGCCAAGTGAAAGTACATGTAGTCCTCATGTGTGGTTTTGGTAATTAAATGACAATCCCAATGGATTAATGTTTGCACTGAGATATACGTTTGATGGAAAGTTCCATTTGCAATGCATGAAGAATATTGGATGAATTGGTGGATGAAATCCATCAACATCTATATATGCATTGAAACTTATAATGAATGACAATTCCTATGAAGAAACAATGACATCAAGTTATATAGGAAGGTTTGTTCCATGGGTGATGCAAGAAGGATATTGGATGCATTCGGAATGAGTGCCATATACAGATAGTTGTGCATCAAGATCAATCATGGAGCAAAGATAAATGTTGACCAAGATGAAGATTGAATATTGAATTCAAAGATGGTCAACACACACGCGCAAATCATGTGCCACATGAGATCTTGTGGTATGGTAAGAATTTGTCAATTGCGCTTTGTGTACTAACCCATACTATGTGTTGTCTATGTTTTTTAGGGTTAGGAGATTCTCATGGGCTCGCATCGAAAGAGAGATTTCAAGTGTCTATGATAGGATGACATCAAGTGTTGATGATCATGGTTGACAAGGGCAAGTTCAAGATAACTATCCCGAAGGATTACATGCTTGAAGCTTGTGGATGATCACATGATGGGCACGTGAAGATAAATACAAAGCAAAGCTTCCAACATTGTGTATGGGGGAGCTACTTGAAGACTTCACCAATATCTTTCCATTCAACTTTAGCCAAGAAGAAACTTCAAGCTCAAGTGAAAGGCTCGAGTCAAAGGTATTAGTTCCTTCAACGTTAGTGTTGTGGAGTGATGAACACCGAAGGAACACATGCACTCAAGAATGGATTCTTGATAGCTATGTAGTGTAGCTCTTTTATGATTCTTGAGTCATAGGGATCCCACACTATTAAGAGGGGATCAAAGGGTTTGTGATAGATTTGCTCAAGTCAACATCTTCTCTACACAATTCCACTCCTATCCTATATACCAAAGAAAATCCAAAGCCGAATAGGTCACCCAAATATATGATAAAACCTTTGCATATTTGGCATCCTCCTTTTTGATTGATCTTGGGTGGTTCTCTATGTGAGGACCTGGGGTTTTTCCATAGCTTCAAAGCGAGACCAAGATCATCAAAAAATCGGAGTCCGGATGTAAAAGTTGTGCCAGTTTCAGTTTCTGGGCTGCAGTAGTATTGTTTGGCCGGATCATCTGGGTTCCCTCCCAGATCATCCGGGCTTTTCCCGGATCATCCGGGTTCCAGGCCGGATCATCTGGGTTACTCGAAAAAATCATCACAGAAACTTATTCTGCTAGCCGGATCATCCGGCTACCCACCCGGATCATCCGGGAATTGCCTGGGTCATCCGGCTATGTCCCCGGACATCCGGGTATCTACTTCACCACATTGTACATTGACCTTCCCGGATCATCCGGGTATGCGTCCAGATCATCCGGGCAGGTCAACAACTGCGGGAAACGGCTCTATTTTCTTGGGGGTATAAATATCCCTCTCCCACTCTGGGAAAAGGGTGACCACTTCATCCCAAATCACCCCAAGAACACAAGTGGCTCCCTCTCACTACTCCTACACCAAATCTTAGATACCGGAGAGATTAGTGAGTGTTCTTGAGAGTTGTTCCAATCAAAAGATAGATCCTCTCCCTCTCCCTCTTGTAATTAAAGCAATTCATGATTTGAGCAAGTCTTGAGCATTTCCCTCTTGATCTTGTTACTCTTGAGGTTGGAGACTCCTAGGCGGTAGGAGTACTCCGGTGAGGAATCAACTTGTGATTTGTCCCCCGAAAGTTTGTGAAGGTTTGAAGGCCGCCTCAAGGTCTACCACTAGTGGTTGGGAATCGCCTTCGTGGTGATATCTGAAGGAGAATAGGGTGAGCCTTCGTGGTGTTGGTGTGCCTTCGTGGTAACACCCATCCCTCCAACGGTGACTAGCTTCCCTCCAAGGAAGTGAACATCGGGATACATCCTTGTCTATGTGACTTCGGTTATCCCTACCCCATTCTCCTTACTTGTGGTTTACTTTGGTCACTCGACCATGTATTCACTATATATTATTGTCCTCATTATATTGTGGTGGCCATTCCCTTGTAGAGATTATTTAGGCCTACACTTTATATTCGCAATTCATACTTCCTACTATTGTTTTATCTTGTGCCCAGTGTGAATTGCTAGCTTATAACATTCATTTCCATGTCCTGTGACATAACTTGTGTAAGCTTGTAGTGCTTACTTGAGTTTGGTTGTATCATTAAATTCCATATATTGTGATACAATTTGTGTAAGCTTGTATTGCTCACTTGTGGTTGTGTGTATTATTCATTTCCATATCGCGTGATAAACATTGAGTAAGTTTGTGTAACTTACTTGTGCTTACACATATCCTCGTTGTTCTCATCTTGTTTATCCTAAGTTGTTGGTGCACTTAGTGAGCCTAGTATATTTAGGATTTGTGCTTGAAAAGTATCTGCTTAGTTTATTTCTGCATTAGGATATAGCCAAATCCGTAAAAGATTTTAAAACGCCTATTCACCCCCGCCCCCCTCTAGGCGGCATCGTGGTCCTTTCAATTGGTATCAGAGCCTGGTCTCTCTTTATTAGGCTTCACCGCCTAGAGAGTAACAATGTCGGCTAGTGAACTAGTGCACAACAACACTTTTGATTTGGATGGCACAAATTATCACCTATGGAGAATTCACATGCTTTGTCACTTTCGGGCCATGGGTCCAAATGCTTTGCGAATTGTTCTTATAGGAATTTCTATTGCTAAGGATGGACATTCTCCATCTATTGAGGATATGTATCTTTATTGTGATACTTCTCTTGTCATTCATCAAGCTTTAACCTTTGAAGTGTTTAAGGCAGTCACGACTTGCAAGTCGGCTCATGAGACTTGGACCAAACTTGAAGATATATATGGTGGGTCCAATCTTGATGAAGATAATATTCTATTTGGGGAGTTGATGGAGGAGTTCTCCACATTTTTAAATCATGAAGTGCTCTCTATTACTTCCACCTCCGATTACTTGCACAATTCAATATATTGCACTTCACCAATATGTGGTGTGCCACAAGGTAATGACATGGTGAGTGAAGAAATATCTTGTGACGATGGTGTTAAGCTCATTTGTGATGATATGCTTGATCTCCCATGTCGCCATGATAGAAATGCCTTGGTTTCCTCTCGTTGTTCTATGACTAACCATGTAGAGGAAATCAAGAAAGATGAGGCATGCTTGATTGATGAAGAACCCTCTTCTTCAAAAGAATCGTCATCAACCCCCTTTGTTCACATTTGCCTCATGGCAAGAGGTAATGACGAGGTATCATCTTCTCTTAGTGATAATGATGATAGTTGTAATGAGGATGACGATGATGAATTGACTCAAAATCTCTATGAGATTGGGAAAACTCTTCATAGAGCTAAAAATAACACTTATAAAAGGTTCCAAGATGTTCTTGCTTGCTTTCAAAAACGTAATGACTTATTTCTTATCGAGCAAGCGAAAAGTGAACAACTTGAACATGAACTTGTTAAGGCTCATCAATGTCTTAGTGACTTGAGGTCTTTAAAAGAAGAGATTGAAGTTACTCATTGTAAACTTAAAGAGGATTTTGAGCACCTTGACCTTGGCTACAAGAATGTCAAAGGAGAGCTCACCAAACTCTCTAAGTCTCATGAGGAACTTCAAGTTACTCATGCGGAGTCTCTAGTTTCTACATGCTCCTCTCATATTGATAATGATGCTTGTGCTACTAACTCTATCTTGTGTGAAGCACCGATGTTGAAAGAAAATGTTGAGCTAAGGACTCAACTTGATTTGCTAACTAGCAATTATGGTAAATTGGAAGAAAGTTATGAAAAGCTCTCGGGCACTCATGAGGATCTTCTAATCTATCATGATGGGCTAAAGTTAGCTCATGAGGCTATGTTCACCAAGGTAAAATCATGTGAGCCTCATGTGGATATTAGCACATCTTCTACTCAAAATGCCTTATTGCTATGTGCTAGTCCTTGCAATTCCTCTCTACATGATATTGATACACCTCATGATGAATTGCTCACCTTGTCTTGTTGCTCTAACCATGAAGTTTCTGCTTCCACTACTCCTCTTGTTTCTAGTCTTGAAACTAACCATGTAGAGGAAATTAATGAGCTCAAGGCCCAAGTCAGTAGTTTGAAGAAAGACTTGGAAAAGTGTGATGATGGACATAGTTTTCACTCCTACAAGAAGAAATCCATGAACAAGAAAAGGGGGCAAGACCGAGCCAAGAACGAGCCCAACATTTCTTGCTTTAAGTGCAAAAAGGTTGGACATCACATGAGATATTTTCCACTAAATAAAAG
Source organism: Triticum aestivum (assembly GCF_018294505.1). NCBI lineage: Eukaryota > Viridiplantae > Streptophyta > Magnoliopsida > Poales > Poaceae > Triticum > Triticum aestivum. The sequence continues at coordinate 422,743,004 of NC_057804.1, forward strand.
GGCTTATAAAGGGAAGCTACATGGGAAGCGGCCTCAAGCTCAGTCTCAAGTTCAACCTCAAGTTGAAGAACGGCCACTATCCATGATGAACCATGTTATTACTTCCCAAGTTGAGAAAGTAAAGAAGAAGATAAGAGGGAGTACATGTTGCTATATTTGCTGTAAGAAGGGACACATAGCTTCATCATGTCCAAACGGTAACATCTCTAAGCCTCCAATTATCAATGATCATTATTCACTTAGGAAGGATATTGATGGTAATATGTTTGCCAAGTATGTTGGTGCCCAAAGTGGTTTGAAAGTGGATAAGACCATTTGGGTTGCCAAGCCTATTGTTACTAACTTCTTAGGACCCAACGTGGTTGGGGACCATCGAATTCAAAATTGATCAATAGGTCTATGGAGGGCATTGGAGACTTGGCTAGTTCATGAAGAAAAATGATTCTCACCATTCATTATGGTTCAAACCAAGTCAAGTGAATTATCATCATATTTGTCATTCCAATGCTCCTCGTGGCGGTAACTTGTATTTATACTATTTACACTGAAAGTTACTAGCCCCATGCATGTTTAGGTTTTGTTCCTAGCATGTGTTTGTATATGTTGTGCCTCCTAATATGCTTGATTCGTGTTTTCTAGCATGTGTGGGTTGCTATGCACATCATATAGTTGTATGTGTGGTTTCGAGCCTTTATTGCTTCATTAGTTGAATCTTCCTTGGCTCTTTTGAGATATTAATGGATCATCACATTATGGGGGAGTGCTATGTTTTACGCATATCACAAACCTTAAATGTGTATATATGTAGGATACCACCTAGTATTGTTTGTGCAATATTATCTAGTTACTATGTGGTATGTAAAGTTCATTTGAAACTCAAATCCTCATCCATTAATTATCCTTAGTTGGGTTTCATTGGCCTCATGTGGATAATACATGGATTATCACATTATGGGGGAGTGATATACTTTGTGCATATCACTTCTCGTGTGAACATTAACAATAGAGGTTTGCTAGTTTTCCACTTAAATTTATATTTGAGAATCTTATATCTCTATGGCATGCAGTGTTTTTTTGAGTGTGGAATTCTTGTGCAGTTTTTCCCATGGTTATCTTAAAATTGTATTTGGAAAACCATTTGAATAAAGCCATTCCAATTGTTGCTTTGCATGGTGATCTATGTAATTGGAATGTTAATAATATGCTATCCAAGCATTGTGTTTATTTCTAAACTCTCATGTTATGCTTGTGTTAGTATAGATGATCATGTACTTATTTCATTTATACACCGAATGACAACTTGAAACACCATTTTGTTGGTTTGTACGGAGTTCTTGTAGTTTGTTATCTCATTGTTTATAGTGTCTTATATCTTCTTGAGTGAGATATTCCCATGAGTATGTGTGCAATGCATATCTTATATGCTCATTGGTTTTCCTTGGTTCATATGTTAAACTTTGTGTGCTATCATATGTTGATGTATAACTTTGAGTCATTTTGGACAACATGAATGACTAGTGATGTTATTGGAAGTATTAATGGTTATGTGTTCATTTGTCAAATTTGTATCTCCCTGGATTTTGGTAGGCTTGTGCATGCATATTTACTATGTGTAAATTCACATGCCTTGTTTTTTTATTTGATCCAATATATATATGGTAAATCCATCAAATTCTTAATAGCTAAGATGTGCATGAAATTCAAATTCATATCGATATGCACATATTTAAGTGTTTTTACCCTATGTTTTGTAGTTATGCTAACTACTTCAGACCCAATAAGTTTGGGGACCATATTGTACTTAAATCATTTTAGGTACATTTGAGAAGCATTGGGTGCTTGGATTATTCATGAAGGTGGTGGCACAATGAGGAAATTGGAGCCAAGCTCGAACCATTACCTACTACATCATTCCAATGTTATCTCGGTAACAAGTATCTACTTCATGCGTACATTTCTTGCATTCAACCTTGTGTAGGTTGCATCATGGCATGAATTTCTTGACTCGTTCTTTTCATACTTGTTTCCTTTCTCAAAGCATCCCAACAATGATCTATTGTTCCTAGTTGTGATGTCTTTGATGGTTGTGTGTTTGGAGTTCATTAATATACGATAAGATTATATTAAGCCATGCGCTATACTTTCAAGCAAAGATCTCATTGGTATATTTTATGTCTCCTGTTTGGATACCTTATTCTTTCCTTTTGTAACTATTTCATGTGTACATCCTTATTTGTGGATATATATCATCATGATTGCCATCTACCTAGAATCTTATACACGTGAGAGAAGTTACATCTCTAGTTGATATCCCTATTCTTTCATGTCCACCGTTTCATTCTCTTTTTATATCTTTGGTCGCTCCATGGAAGCATTTGTTGTATGAGTGTGTGTCTTACCTCTTTGCATCTTAGTGCACTCATGTTTGGTGAAGATTGTTGTCCTCGTGCTTGTCTTGACAATCCTATTATTTCCTATCTTCATCATGGGTTGTCACAAGCTTTGATTTTTAATTTGATACTAGTGAGCTTGTGAACCCATTTGCTTGATGTGTGTGTGACCTTCTTAACTTCGTGTGTGTGGGAAGGACATATCTTGCACCTTGTATCTCATTTACTCAAGACTATGTTGATGCTTAATTCTCATCCTTATACTAGTCTTCTCAAGTGCTTTGACGTGACTCACACATATCATTTTGGTTGTGACTATTCTTAGGTTGCCTCATTTATATGTTGTTCAACCATATGTTTGTTGCAAATGCTAGGCTTCTTTTCTTATCTATGCTTGCTTGCAATTGTTTTGTGTTCCTATTGATTTTGGGGGAGTGATGATCCTATTTTGTGCACTTGTATCCAAATACAAAGATTCTAAATAGTGCACAAATCATGGGGAGCTTCTCTATTTTCCTTAGAACACTCCTTTTCCCAATTCGTAGTATTCTTTTATCCTTTTGGCTCATCGGATCTTTTGATTTCTTGCTTCACTTTGTGTTATGCAAATGAGATCAATTTGTGCCATATGCTTTGTGCCATGTGCCTTGCTATCATGACTAGGCTCAAGTTGTATAATAGTGGATTCACTTGTGGATATCATGTTCTTATCAATTGCAAAAATTCTTTTTGTGTATACAAGTTTCTTTGTGGATACATATCATGATTACTATAGGCCACTTAGAAATTTTTATACATGAAAAAGTTCATATCTTCGTATCTAATTGCATTCTATAGATTTCGAGCTCCTTTAATTGTTCATCATTTAATATGTGCATTTGTTTTCACTCACATTTTGTGATATGCACACATCAAGGAGGAACTCATACTATATTGGTCTGCTAGATGTTTTGTCTTCCATTTTGGTAGTTTTTGCCAATGGGGGAGAAGTTTAGAGGGTTTAAGATAAATATCTTTTGTAGTTCTTGTTGTCACTCATGCATATCTACCCTTGTTATACATTCTTATTGCATGGTTGAGTCTTGTATATAGAGAATCTTCTCCTAGTTTATGTCAACCAATATATGTAATGACATTCAAAGTTCATTCACACATGCATATATTGTGGGGGAGTTTTCTCTATATATTATGGATGTACTATCATCAAATGCTTGTGTAGTGTCTTGATGATAGTGCAACCATCCCAAGTATACAATTTATCCTCGGATAAAATGCATGCTTGTTTAAAAATTTATTATATAAACCCTCTTGTCGAGATTGTTATCAATTACCAAAATGGGGGATATTGAAAGTACATGTAGTCCCCATGTGTGGTTTTGGTAATTAAATGACAATCCCAATGGATTAATGTTTGCACTGAGATATACATTTGAAGGAAAGTTCCATTTGCAATGCATGAAGAATATTGGATGAATTGGTGGATGAAATCCATCAACATCTATATATGCATTGAGACTTATAATGAATGACAATTCCTATGAAGAAACAATGACATCAAGTTATATAGGAAGGTTTGTTCCATGGGTGATGCAAGAAGGATATTGAATGGATTCAGAATGAATGCCATATACAGATAGTTGTGCATCAAGATTAATCATGGAGCAAAGATAAATGTTGATCAAGATGAAGATCAAAGATTGAATTCAAAGATGGTCAACACACACGTGCAAATCATGTGCCACATGAGATCTTGTGGTATGGTAAGAATTTTTCAATTGCGCTTTGTGTACTAACCCATACTATGTGTTGTCTATGTTTTTGAGGGTTAGGAGATTCTCATGGGCTCGCATCGAAAGAGAGATTTCAAGTGTTGATGATCATGGTTAACAAGGGCAAGTTCAAGATAACTCTCCCGAAGAATTACATGCTTGAAGCTTGTGGATGATCACATGATGGGCACGTGAAGATAAATACAAAGCAAAGCTTCCCACATTGTGTATGGGGGAGCTACTTGAAGACTTCACCAATATCTTGCCATTCAACTAAAGCCAAGAAGAAACTTTAACTTCAAGCTCAAGTGAAAGGCTCGAGTCAAAGGTATTAGTTCCTTCGACGTTAGTGTTGTGGAGTGATGAACACCGAAGGAACACATGCACTCAAGAATGGATTCTTGATAGCTATGTAGTGTAGATCTTCTATGATTCTTGAGTTATAGGGATCCCACACTATTAAGAGGGGATCAAAGGGTTCGTGACAGATTTGCTCAAGTCAACATCTTCTCTACACAATTCCACTCCTATCCTATATACCAAAGAAAATCCAAAGCCGAATAGGTTACCCAAATATATGATAAAACCTTTGCATATTTGGCATCCTCCTTTTTGGTTGATCTTGAGTGGTTCTCTATGTGAGGACCTGGGGTTTTTCCATAGCTTCAAAACGAGACCAAGAGCATCAAAATCGGAGTTCGGATGTAAGAGTTGTGCCTGTTTCAGTTTCTCGGCTGCAGTAGTATGGTTTGGCCGGATCATCTGGGTTCCCTCCCAGATCATCCGGGCTTTGCCCGGATCATCCGGGTTCCAAGCCGGATCATCCGGGTTACTCGAAAAAATCAGCACAGAAACTTATTCTACTAGCCTGATCATCCGGCTACCCACCCGGATCATCCGGGAATTGCCCGAGTCATCCGGCTATGTCCCCGGACATCCGGGTATCTACTTCACCACATTGTATATTGACCTTCCCGGATCATCCGGGCATTGCCCAGATCATTCGGGTATGTGTCCAGATCATTCGGGCAGGTCAACAACTGCGGGAAACGGATCTATTTTCTTGGGGGTATAAATATCCCTCTCCCACTCCGGGAGAAGGGTGACCACTTCATCCCAAATCACCCCAAGAACACAAGTGGCTCCCTCTCACTTCTCCTACACCAAATCTTAGATCCCGGAGAGATTAGTGAGTGTTCTTGAGAGTTGTTCGAATCAAAAGATAGATCCTCTCTGTCGGCGTTCTGGGAACGGGGGTACCCAGACTTGCCTGCCTGCGGCCTGCGGCGTGGCTCAAGGAGTGGCCCAGTACGGCCCATCTTCAACGACACTTGCTCAAGACCCTCGCGAGGGGCCAAGCCTCGCGGGGAAGGACGACAGGAGGCTTCCTCAGGCACGGCCTCGTCAGGCTGGCTCGCGAGGAGGTGGAGAGACCAAGGCGGGGTGTCGGTGTCAAAACCGGTGGATCTCGGGTAGGGGGTCCCGAACTGTGCGTCTAGGCGGATGGTAACAGGAGACAAGGGACACGATGTTTTACCCAGGTTCGGGCCCTCTTGATGGAGGTAAAACCCTACGTCCTGCTTGATTGATATTGATGATGTGGGTATTATAAGAGTAGATCTACCACGAGATCAAGGAGGCTAAACCCTAGAAGCTAGCCTATGGTATGATTGTTGTTCGTCCTATGGACTAAAGCCATCTGGTTTATATAGACACCGGAGAGGGCTAGGGTTACACAGAGTCGGTTACAATGGTAGGAGATCTACATATCCGTATTGCCAAGCTTGCCTTCCACGCCAAGGAAAGTCCCATCCGGACACGGGACGAAGTCTTCAATCTTGTATCTTCATAGTCTTGGAGTCCGGCTGATGATGATAGTTCGGCTATCCGGACACCCCCTAGTCCAGGACTCCCTCAGTAGCCCCTGAACCAGGCTTCAATGACGACGAGTCCGGTGCGCATATTGTCTTCGGCATTGTAAGGCGGGTTCCTTCTCCGAATAATTTATAGAAGATTGTGAACACCAGGATAGTGTCCAGCTCTGCAAAATAAATTCCACATACCACCGTAGAGAGAATAATATTTACACAAGTTCAATCTGCTGACGTATTTTGTGGCATGACGTCACACCACTACCAAGCCTTTACTCGAATTATTTTTATTGTACCACCTCAGCGCGTTTAGCGAAGCGGTTTCCTTGGCACGTCTTGTCGAAGCAGAGATCGTGTTCCCCTTATTCCGGGATTCCCATCAATACGGACGTGGGTAACCCAACCACGCCATTGACTGTGGCGCTTGGGAGATAAGAGAGTTTTATCAGGCCGGTGGGGACGCATGTCTTCGTCCGCCCGTATAAGGGGATAAAGATCCAACCCTTTTACCTACGCCTTCTTCCTCCTTTGCTTATCCATCTCCGCGAACTCGAGCTCCAGCGCCCAAGTCCGCACATCTCACCGCAACCTTCTCCAACTATGTACGGAGCGGGAGGCAAGTGGATGGCCTCCTCCATTACGGAGGGGCACATCCAAAAGCTGCGCAGCGCCGGATATCTGTCCAGCGACATCGCGCACCGGCTCCCCGATGAGGGGGAGCACATCCCCACCCCCCAGGCCCCATGAGAGGGTAGTATTTCTTTCCCATTTCCTCCATGGACTGGGCTTCCCACTCCATCCCTTTGTCCGGGGGCTCATGTTCTACTACGGCCTGGATTTCCATGATCTGGCCCCGAATTTCATTCTCAACATCTCGGCGTTTATCGTCGTGTGTGAGGACTTCCTCTGCATCCAGCCCCACTTCGGCTTGTGGCTCAAGACCTTCAGTGTCAAGCTGAAGGTTGTGAAGGGCAGCCAAGCGGAGTGCGGAGGCGCCATGGTGGGCAAGATGCCCAATGTTACTTGGCTCGAGGGCACCTTCGTGGAAACCATTAAGGGGTGGCAATCGGGGTGGTTCTACATCACCGAGCCGCGTGACCCTGAATGGGCAGCGGCCCCCGAATTTAGATCTGGCATCCCCATACGGCTCACCTCCTGGAAAGAGAGTGGCCAGAGATGGGGTGATTCGGAGGAGCTGACCGGACTTCAAGCTTGCATCCAAAAGCTAGTGAACAAGAAGCTCAAGCTTGTCAACGTAGTCCAGGTCATGCTCATCCGTCGGATTCTCCTGTGCCAACAACGGGACTTCAATATGTGGGAGTTCGATCCGGCGCAGCACCAGACTTTGAGCGGGCACTTTGACACTACATATGAAGAGGCCTGGAGGGTGTTGTTTAAGGGCACCGAGGCTCCCGCATCCGCTACCGAAGATCGCGGATTCAGCTCGCAGCATCCGGCTAGCGAGGTAAGCAATTTTGCGGGACACTTGTTTTCCATAGTTTGACTCTATGTGGGATCTAAACTCCCCCTCCTTTGACAGGACTGGCTGAAGAAGGCCGAACAGACTATCTGTCCGGCCCCATTGCCAGAAGACCCAGCGGACGCCCGCTTAACGGGGCTGCTAGCTCCGGTACCCCATGTGGTGCCGGAGAAGAATGCCAAGAAGAAGGCCACGGGTACTCGAAAGAGTTCCCGTTTTCAGGTGTCATCGGACGATGACTCCGAGGCAGACTCCTCCCACAAAGGCGAGGAGGAGAAGAAGGAGGCCTCTCCCCCAGCGGGGGGAGGGAAGAAAAGGAAGCCCTCCCCAACGAGGGAGGCCGAAGGGTCCAAGAAGGGAAGGACTCTTCCCCCGGACTGCTCTGCCAACGCCGGTGACGAAGACGAGGATTGGCATCCAAGGGCCAAGCCCCTGGCGAGATCGTAAGTATCTGGACTCCCGAATAACTTCATGGTTTTTCTTTTCGCCACATGGTGTCTTTCTAATGCCGCATACTACCCTGCAGTCCGCCCAAGGATGATCTTCCCGCTTCGTCGAGCGGGTCCTTGGGTACGTCGGATATGGATTCTCTTCCGACCGCCTCCACCCCCTGTGATGCAGACGATGCCGAGGTGGGATCCCGGGAAGGGACCCGCCAGGAGGAGGAGGCCCCGGAGGTGCCGCAGGGCAACCTCCCGGACTTTTCACCGGACTCCGCCCCGGAACCTGTAGTGGCTCCAGAGTCCGGCGGGCGGCCCCTTCGTAAGAAGGGCAAGACCGTGACGCCGGCGGTCTCCGTCCAACCGGAGGCGTCGGATAGCTTGCTGGAGGCGCTCAACGGCGCCTCCATCGAAGAGGAACACCGCACTGTCATGAGTGCGGTGATTCAGAAGGTTCAGCTCGCCAAGAGCGGGCTGACCGAAGCCTGCAGCAGCCTTCTAACAGGCTTTGAGGTAAGAATTTTGATATATGTAAAATAGTACCGCATAGACAGTAGCCCCTGATGCTCGGTTCGGTATTCGGAAAGAAAAGCCAGACTGAGGATCTGAAAAGATATACGCAGGAGTCATAAAAAAATATGTCAATATGGGATTGCAGGCTGTGCTGCTAAGCTCTGTCGCCCTGACTGCGGAGGTCAATACTTTGAAGCAAAGCCTCGAGCGGTCCGAAAACGAGCTCGGCCGTGCCAAGAAGCAGCTCGAGGATAAGGAAGGTGAGTAACACCTTATTAAAATTGTACCTTACAGAAAAGGATTTGGTTGCAAGAAGGATGACAAGGATAACATGGGTATTGCAGGGGCCACGAACGAGGTGGCGACCCTGAAGGAGGCGGTGTCCGCGGCCGAACGTAATGCGGCCGCGGAGCGCACCGAGCGAGAGAAGCAGGAGGCGCGGGTGGCGGAGGTACAGCAAGAGCTCCAGGCTCTCGTGGATAAACATGAGAGTTTGGAGCGTGACTCGAAGACTCGAGAGTCCGAGCTTGCATCGGCTCTTGAGAGTGCCAAAGCCGCTAAGGCCGAAGCCTACAAGTCCCTCCAGGAAATCGAGGCGTTGAAGAAAATAGCGGTGGGTAAGGCATTTTTCATGCAAAGTAAGCATGTGAGTGTGAATTATCTATCACTTACCCGAATTCGGAGCTCTCCAGGAGCATTCGCAGATCTGCCCCGCAGCGTGTCCGATGCTGCCGCTTTCTATAGGGCCGAGGAGGGGAGCTCGACGGAGAAGGTCTTCTGGTCTCAGTATGCTGAGGCCGGACATCCGGTGCCCCTTAGCGACCAGCTGAAGCAGCTGGTCGAGCTCCACAAGGTGGCCGAACAGGCCATGAAGGGCCTCATAGTTCGGCTGTGGCCTAAGGAGGCCATGCCTGGGAGCTACTTCGGCCTGGTGCGGCGGCTGGTGGATGCGTGTCCATGGGTTGAAGTCATCAAGCACTCCGCCTGCATTGAAGGTGCCCGTCGGGCCCTTGCCCGCGCAAAGGTGCAATGGGGCAAGATGGATGCTGAGAAGCTTGTGACGGACGCACCACCGCCGGGCAAGGAGTATCGCATGCCCGAGATGTATTATAAGAGTGTCCTGAAGGGTGCCCGCATTATTGCGGGTGAGTGCTCCAAAGATGTAATATTTGAGTAGACTCGCATTTTGTTATCCTATGCGCTGAAAACTTTGTTCATATGCACTAAGTAACGCTTGTTAATTTAAAATATTACCTTCTGTGCGGCCGTTTATCAAATCTGAGAGATGGCAAGTCGTCGGCTTCAGCCCCCATGCCGCGAGTGCTGGGGTGTTCGGGATAAATTTGAGCACTCTTGTTCCCATTTTTGGGTCCATCTAGGGAGGCGCTCAACACAACGAACAAGGCAACCGGACTTATAATGCTTGAACACTCTCACTTAGCCATAGAATTCTATAATTTTAAATTTCGGCGAAGTCCCTAGTGTTCGGAAGGCCGAATTTGGGGCGCTATCCACACCTGGGCCGGACAAAGACAGTTCCTCGCTCTAAGCGGCATAAGTCTTTAGGGACTCGAAAAAACCTCTCGAACAGCGACCGGCTCTCGCCTCATCATGACGGTCAGCTTTAGCTTCTCCACTGAGGCGCTCGCCCAGCTCAATTGGGGTGCAATCGCAGTGGTTCTCCCAGTGCTACCTTAGCCGATACAACAGAACATAAGGTACCAAAACATGGGAGCCGGGCAAACCCAACTATTGACCCAAGACATGATTCGGAGCCGATGCATATAATGCTATAAGTTCGGGGTGCCGCACTTGTGAAAGTGTTCGGACTTATCACACCATGATGCGGGAAGCATAAGCCCCTGTGTATTTAGCCGTACCAAAGTGTACGGATGCAACATGTCATATATGTATAAGAAAGAAATGCAATTATAAGCAAAAAGGTGCTGCATTGTTTATTCAAGAAATACTGTTGTGAATGCAGATCGATACAAATGGTGCGATAAGCAAGGGATGGGACTATTAAACATGTCCCCCTCCAGGGGTAGGCTGCGGAATGGTGTATAAAACAGATTTAATGCTCGTAATGGAGACCACCTGGATATTTGTCGTAGACTTTCTCCTTCCCTGGCTGTTGCATCGTGAGTTCGGCAGGTCTACTGCCGGACAGGGCCTCTGATGAACGGAGTCCTATTGGTAAAAAAAGAAAAAGAGAGAAAAAAAAGAACGACACACTTGAGAGCCCCTGGTGTGGTTAAGCCGCATTCTGGGCCTATCATGGTCGTGCCCCTCCCCCTATGCCCATGGTATCTCCAGAGCGTAATGATGTACGCGAAGGACTTGTCTTGAAATTTTGCAGGGGCTGGGGTTGGGGCCGCATTGCTACGTGTGCTCGGAACGTGTCAGGTGGTCTTATTGTAGGTTACTCCGGGCGCGTTTAGCCGTGTCCGGTCGCTTAACGGCCGGACTCGAGAATTGCCTTAAGAGGCTGCACTGTACTTCTGCCGCGAGAGCCGCTGTATGTTCCTCCGTTCGGAGAGAGCGTTCAGTGTTTCTGTTGACCGTGATGACTCCTCGAGGGCCTGGCATCTTGAGCTTGAGGTATGTGTAGTGCGGCACCACGTTGAACTTTCCAAACGCGGTACGTTCGAGCAGAGCATGATAGCCGCTGCGGAACGGAACTGTGACGAAGATTAACTCCTCGCTTCGGAAGTTATCCGGGGATCCGAAGACCACTTCCAGTGTAACTGAGCCTATACAATTGGCCTCTACACCTGGTATGACGCCTTTAAAGGTCGTCTTTGTAGGTTTAATCCTTGAGGGGTCTATGCCCATTTTGCACACTGTATCCTGATAAAGCAGGTTCAGGCTACTGCCGCCGTCCATCAGGACTCTGGTGAGGTGAAATCCATCAACGATTGGGTCTAAAACCAATGCGGCGAATCCGCCGTGGTGGATTCTGGTGGGGTGGTCCCTTCGATCAAAAGTGATCAGGCAGGAGGACCATGGATTGAACTTCGGGGCAACTGGCTCCATTGCGTATACATCCCTGAGTGCACGCTTCCGCTCCCTTTTGGGTATGTGGGTTGCGTATATCATGTTCACCGTCCGCACTTGTGGGGGGAAACCCTTCTGTCCTCTATTGTTCGGCGGTCGGGTCTCTTCCTCGTCATCGCTATGCAGCCCCTTGTCGTTGTTTTCGGCAATTAACTTGCCTGCCTGCTTGAATACCCAACAGTCCCTGTTGGTGTCGTTAGCTGGCTTTTCGGGGGTGCCACGTATCTGGCACGAGTGGTCGAGTATTCGGTCCAAATTGGACGGACCCGGAGTAGTTCTTTTAAATTGCTTTTTCCGCTGACCGGGTTTAGAGCCTCTGAATCCGGCATTGACTGCTGTATCCTCACTATTGTCGTCGTTAATGCGGCATTTGTTTTTGTTGCGACGCGACCTGCCATTGCGGTCCATGATATCCGGACTGCCAGAATTTTTGTTGAGGTTGTTGCTGCGGGCTAGCCAGCTGACCTCACCCGTGCAGAAGCGGGTCATGAGTGATGTGAGGGCTGCCGTGGATTTCGGCTTTTCTTGTCCTAGGTGCCGAGCAAGCCACTCGTCGCGGATGTTATGTTTGAAGGCCACGAGGGCCTCCGCATCCGGACAGTCGACGATTTGATTTTTCTTAGTTAGGAACCGTGTCCAGAATTGTCTGGCCAATTCGTCTGGCTGCTGAATTATATGGCTGAGGTCATCAGCGTCTGGTGGTCGCACATACGTGCCTTGGAAGTTATCGAGGAATGCGGCTTCCAGGTCTTCCCAACTCCCAATTGACTCTACTGGCAAGCTGTCAAGCCAATGTCGGGCTAGTCCTTTAAGCTTGAGTGGGAGGTATTTGATGGCGTGAAGATCATCACCGCGGGCCATGTGGATATGGAGATAGTCTTCGATCCAAACCGCGGGGTCTGTTGTGCCATCATAAGATTCAATATTCATGGGTTTAAACCCTTCGGGGATTTGATGATCCATTACTTCATCTGTGAAGCATAGTGGGTGTGCGGCGCCTCTGTATTGGGCGATATCACGACGAAGTTCAAAAGAGCTTTGTCTACTGTGTTCGGCCCGGCCGGACTTACTGTGTCCGGCGCGACGGTTGTCATCACGTATCATGGGGCGCCCACGCGATCCATAGATCGATCTTGATTGTCTTTCCTTATCCTCCAATATATCTCGCAAGTCCAGAGCATTCCCCTGTGGCCTTGTGCTTTTCGAGCAATGCCGGGGTACGGTTCTAGTGGGGGGCCTAGAGGCCTCTCTGTCGCGGCCACGGGGTGGTCGGTCAGCCGTATTGTCCGCTGGTGATGCAGGTTCATATGCCTCCTCCTCTAATCGGGGGAGCAACTTGCGTTTAGGGTAGCTTTTGGAGGGGCATTCGAGCTCATGCTCTTCGGCCGCAAGGACTTCAGTCCATCTGTCAGCTAGCAGATCTTGATCAGCTCTAAGCTGCTGCTACTTTTTCTTGAGGCTATTTGCCGTGGCCATAAGCCTGCGTTTAAAACGCTCTTGTTCGACAGGATCCTCAGGCACAACGAATTCGTCGTCATCGAGGCTTGCCTCGTCTCCAGAGGGAGGCATGTAATCCTCTACCTCTTCGTCTGCTGCTCTCTCATGAGGGTTGGCATCTCCGTCCTCCTGTGTTGAATCTTGCTGGAGGGGGTTGTCTTCGGCACTGTCTGGGGTGTTATTATCTCCGGTGCCAGAATCTCCATTCTTGTTGTGGCGGGATTTAGAGCGGCGCCGCTGACGCCGACGCTTGGGCTGTTTTTTGGAGGGGTCATCCTCCGCTGTTCCTTCGCCATTCCCATCCTTTGGGATATCCACCATGTATATGTCATATGATGAGGTGGCTTTCCAGTGCCCAGTAGGCGCTGGTTCTTGGTCGTCTCCGGCATCGTCGTCCATACCGTCGATGTCTTCGGAGTCGAAGTCTAGCATGTCGGTTCGATCATCGACAGTGGCTACTAAGTGGGTGGTGGGTGGGCTTTGAATTTCTTCGTCGTCCGCATCCCTACCGTCCTGACCGCAGCTCGGCCAGGGCTCTCCTGAAAACGAGAGATACTTTAGCAAACTCAAGATGTCGCTGAAAGGTGAGTGTTGAAAGATGTCCGCAGCGGTGAATTCCATGATCGGCGCTCAATCGGATTCGATTGGAGGGGGCGCGGGACGTTTGGAGTCCGGCGAGGAGTCCGGCACCTCAGAGTCATGAGCTTCATGACGGACAAGGTCAGTGTTCGGCTCCATCGCCGTAGAGGTTGCAGCCCCCGAGGCGGTGTCTAGCCACCCTTCCTCGATCTGCGCAGCCGGCTCCGAATTGAGGATCGGAGCGGACTCGTGTGCGGCCTCCAGGGCACTGTCCGGCTGGAGAGCTAAATCATGCCCATCGTGACAGTGCGGCGCGCTCGGCTGTGGCTTGAATCCATCGAAGATCAAGTCTCCGCGGATGTCAGCCGTGAAGTTCAAACTTCCACATCTGACCTGACGGCCAGGGGCGTAGCTTTCGATCTGCTCGAGATGGCCAAGCGAATTGGCCCGCAGTGCAAAGTCGCTGAATACGAAGATCTGTCCGGGGAGAAAGGTCTCACCCTGGACTGCGTCGTTGTTGATGATCGAAGAAGCCATCGAGCCTATCGGTGATGGCACAGAGGAACTCTCAATGAAAGCACCAATGTCGGTGTCAAAACCGGCGGATCTCGGGTAGGGTTTTACCTCCATCAAGAGGGCCCGAACCTGGGTAAAACATCGTGTCCCTTGTCTCCTGTTACCATCCGCCTAGACACACAGTTCGGGACCCCCTATCCGAGATCCGCCGGTTTTGACACCAACACGGGGTACCTCACGAGGTGCCCGTGACGCAAGCCATGACGACCAGGGCCAGGCGGGTGCCAGCCTGCGGAGAGTCCTTGTTTCCCCTTTGGTGCAAAGGGGGCAAGCACAGACAAGGGTATCAAGCAAAGGCAACCATTTCGGTGCAACAAGACTAAGACCAGCAGGGCGGCAGAACGGAGGTCATCGTGGAGCCCAAGCCAGCGTCATCATCAGGGTCTTTGGCAGGCGAGGACCAACTTTAGTCAGGATAAGTGTACTAGATGTTCCCCTTAAAAATGGCCAATTGTTGGCGCCCTTCCCGCTCAATATTTGGGAAGAGGCCCAGGGCCTCCGCCTATAAATAGGACTAGCCACCCCCAGGGTAGAGGCACCTGATCCATCGGCATCTGATCTGGAGACCAACCAGAGAGAAGAACCTTGGGCAACACCATCATAAGAACAGACCCTCGCGAGGCTGTTCTTCCTTTGTATTATTCATCATCAGCCCCAGAGGCAATCCACCACACCACACACTGGAGTAGGGTATTACACCACAATGGTGACCTGAACCAGTATAAATCTTGTGTCCTTTATGTTGTTCTTCGTGTAGTTTAGATCCTAGGGAGGCGGTGAGACATGAGTAGGCTGGGGGTATGATCTCCGCGTGCACCCCAGTGTTCGAACCTCAAGGGTCTGCCGGAACCCGAAATCCGCCATTTGGCGCGCCAGGTAGGGGTGCACCGGAATCCGCCTTCCGCCGCCTCGTGTTTTCACCGCTCATCCCATCCATGTCGGACGCACATCGCACCCGCGCCGAGCACCGGGCCGCTCTCGCCACTCGTGTCGCTCAGACGGCCCCCGTCGGCGGGTGCCGCCGCCGTTCCCCGTCGCCTGCCGTCAACGCAGCCACCGGCCCGGCGGGGAACGAACAGCAGGCGTCGTCCCTGCACCCATTAGTGCGGCGAGAAGGCCGCACCACCACTCCGTCGATGACTCTGGCCGGCTCCTCGTCCCACGCCCGTCGCGCTCCTGCAGACGCGCACGCCGCGCTGCTCCTGGTGCAGGAGCTTCTGCACTCCCGACCCGTCGACGACCTCTACGACGAGTGGCTCGCCCGCATCACCGAGCTCGTCAGCGCTGCTGGGGACTCCCCTGCACCGTCCCTCTCGTTGCACCACGCACCTCCCGGCACGGGCGAGGAAGCTCCGGGGGAGCCTCAGCCGCCTCCCCCTCAAGAAGGCGCCTTGGCCCCAAGGCGCATGGCCCCTGGGTGGAACCCACTTCGTCCGGCGCCAGCGCAGCAAGAGAAGAGCTGCTAGGAGATCCCTCGTCCCCAAGAAGCCGCCCGCGTGCTCCCTGCACCGGCTCGGCACGGGTGCGCACCTGCTCCGGCGCACCAAGACCCCGCGCTGAGCCTGGAGGCAGCGCACCAGGACTTCCAAGATCAAGCTCTCCATCGCCCAAGGCCTCCCGCGGCCATTGCAGGCTGTCGTGCCTTCTCCGCAGAGCTGCGCAGCGTGGCCTGGCCAGGCAAGTTCAAGCCAGACCTGCCCCCGCGCTACGATGGCACGGCTGACCCTGCTGAGTTCCTCTAGCTCTACGAGCTGGGCATCGAATCCGCCAACGGGGATGAGAAGGTCATGGCGAACTGGTTCCCCATGGCGCTCAAGGACGGTGCCCGCACCTAGCTCCTGAACCTGGCTCCAGGCACGATATCCTCCTGGGACGAGATGCGCACCCGATTCATCGCCAACTTCCAAGGCACCCGCGACCGGCCCCCGGCCATGAGCGACTTGCGCCGCATCAAGCAGCAGCCGGGAGAGACCCTGTAGAAGTTCATCCAGCGCTTCAACAGCGCTCGCCTTAAGATCCCCAAGGTGTCCGAGGAGGCCATCATCTCAGCCTTCTCCGACGGCGTGCGTGACGTCAAGATGAAGGAGGAGCTCGCAATCCATGAAGACCTGAGCACCTCCCTAGAGCTGTTCAATCTGGCGACCAAGTGCGCTAGGGCTGAGGAAGGGCGCCCGTCCCTCCTCGAGCTGCCAATTGCTGACCAAGAAGAGAAGAAGCCCAAGACCAAGGACGTGAAGCGCAAGGGGGCTGCAGTGCTTGCAGCAGAGCCAGACACCAAGCGAGGCAGGGATCAGCCTGAGTCATCCAAGGGCAGCCGGTACTGCGTGTACCACGACCTCCACGCCACAACACCAACGAATGCCAAGAGCTCAGAGCCGTGCGAGACGTGCGTGCCGGTCGACGCCCCGAGCGCAGCGACCGGGGCTATGGCCGAGGAGGAGGAAGAGGTGGAGGACGATGGGAAGACAGTGGCCCACGCCAAGGGTGGTGCGACCGACCTTGCGAGGACCGCTGGCAGGACCAGCCTCGTGAGGGAGGTTGGCGCGACCCACCTCGCGAGGGGGGTTGGAGAGATCAGCCTCGCGAGGATCGCCCACAAGGCAATGCAGGCCTCCCTCCTCTGCCACCACAGCGAAGGAGGAACGAAGACCATCACAAGGACGAGGGGGCTGGGGGCTTCCAGGAGCCGCGTGCAATCGCTTGCATCTTGGGCGGCGCTCAAGCCCCGGCCTCTCAGCGCATCTTCAAGCAGTTTGCCCGCAAAGTGAATGCAGTCCTCCCCAAGCTTGAGGCCACACGCCCTCTCAGGTGGTCATCGTGCGCTATCACGTTCAGCTCAGCGGATCATCTCAAGTGCGCGGCCACAGCCGGAGTCCTCCCGATGCTTTGCTCCCCAATCATCAGTAATGTGCAAGTCACCAGGACCCTCATCGATGGAGGAGCGGGGCTCAATGTCCTATCCGTCGAGACGTTCAACAATCTCCAAGTGCCAT
The DNA here is from genome assembly GCF_018294505.1 of Triticum aestivum. Classification (NCBI taxonomy): domain Eukaryota; kingdom Viridiplantae; phylum Streptophyta; class Magnoliopsida; order Poales; family Poaceae; genus Triticum; species Triticum aestivum. Next base: position 422,760,169 of record NC_057804.1, read on the forward strand.
ACAATCAACTGCAGCCGACCAAGCCTTTCTCAGGAGTCACTGATGGTTCCACGGTTCCGATAGGGCAGGTCCGCCTTCCTGTCACCTTCAGGCAGCGCGACAACTACCGCACCGAGCTCATTGACTTTGACATCGCTCACATCCGCCTGCCGTACAATGCCATCCTCGAGTACCCAGCCCTAGCCAAGTTCATGGATGTGACCCATCACGGCTACAATGTCGTCAAGATGCCAGGAAGCGGTGGAGTCATCACGGTGCCCTGTGAAGAGAGAGACGCTGTATGTTCTCTGGAACGTGCTTTCCAAGCCGCATCAATTGAAGACCCAGATCACGGAAGCGGGAGGCTTCCCAAAGCTGCCCCCAAGAAGAAGAAGACATTGCCTGGCCCGACCCCTCAGGAGGCAGGCCCCTCAGGGTCCGCGCCCGTTCAGGGGGCACCTCCTTCTGTCGCATAGGAAGGTGCGCCTGGCACCCTCCTCGAGCAAGGCTCGGGGGCTCTCTCCTGGAGGGCCATCGACTTTGCTAGGATCACGAGGGAGGCGCTCGGGCACCACTTGGAGGCATGCTTCAAGGCACGTTTCCCCTAAGAAGGAGCAAGACAAGGAGGGCCAAACCCCCAGGAGTTCATCAGCGAGATCATTCAGGAGCTGGAGGAGTCAAGAGTCATGAGCGGCATCCGCCGCTTACCCCCGTAGCTCCCCATCCAGGCGAGGATGGTGGGCTGCGCGTTTGCATCGACATACCAGGACTCAACCGAGCCGCCTCTCAGGAGCGCCTCTGGCCATCACGCGTGGGACGCTGCGAAGGTCCACCCCACAGCTATGTTCGCATGCCTCATGGCCTGCCGAACGCGGTTGCGGCGCGTCAGCGCATCATGAGGAGCATCTTGGAGGCTCAGGTGGTCAGGCGTTCCGCAGTCCTGGCGGAGGTGGAGATGGTCCGCGAGGAGCCGCCAGCGCCTCCAGAGCCTCCCGAGGCCTCGGGCCTGGGGGCTCATGAAGATCATCTCCTGCAGCACACGTCGTCTGCTACTTCAGCATTCCTCCATCTTCAACATCATCAGGTGACATCCTTCGAGTTTCATTTTCAGCTGGGAGCGCCCCCCAGGGCTGCATCATTCCCAGGCCGCGTGGGTCAGTCCCTGCGGCATGTATCTCCTTTAGTTCATGTTTTCAGCTTACTTTATCGGGGGCGCCCCTCGGGCTGCATTATCCCCAAGCTACCCGGGCCAGACCCGGTGGCATGTATCCCTCTCGCGTTTATTCGGGTCGTGCATTTGACCCATCATTATTGTTGTGTGATACTTGCCTATGGAACCCTTCTTTCTTCATGTCGGCTGCTTGCACGTTAAAGGGGGGTACTTGAGCATCGCGACTCATGGGCTCTTACTGGCTCTCCAGCCCTCACCCTCTGGCCTTGACCACGGCATCGCAACCTGGCATACCAGCTACGGCTGAGCCCAGCTCGAGGGCCAGGACCCGAGGACGTAGAGCACCGACATCTAACCAAACCTGTAGGGACACATTACAAGAAAAGGCCCAGAGCCAGGCGCAACCCGCCTTGAGGTAGGGCCCCGTGAGTCCCGCGCTGGCTCAAGGGTGCCCAGATACACCTCGCCAGGCCCTACTGTGCCAGCCACGTGTCAAGGCGGGGCTGTACACGCCCCGAGGGCTCCTCCCGGAGGCGATCCCCCTCCCATGCACCAGTGGAAGCACCATGCTCCGCGCTGGCTGACGACACTGCCGAGTAGCGGCTATGCCCGTACACATACGGAAGCGCTATGCTCCGCGCTGGTGATAAACAACTGAGGGTGGCCCTCGGCTGCATCAACCTCAGGGAGCCCAGAGCTCAATGTCTAGCCTCATCGTAACGCCTCCCCTCGGGAGCGCCGCGCGAGGGGGCTGGGCACGGGGGCTGCGCCATGGTCACGCCCAGGCGCACGCCACCCAGCCAGGCCCCTCGGGCCTTGAGGGAGTCCCGGACTAGGGGGTGTCCGGATAGCTGAACTATCATCATCGGCCGGACTCCAAGACTATGAAGATACAAGATTGAAGACTTTGTCCCGTGTTCGTATGGGACTTTCCTTGGCGTGGAAGGCAAGCTTGGCGATACGGATATGTAGATCTCCTACCATTGTAACCGACTCTGTGTAACCCTAGCCCTCTCCGGTGTCTATATAAACCGGATGGCTTTAGTCCATAGGACGAACAACAATCATACCATAGGCTAGCTTCTAGGGTTTAGCCTCCTTGATCTCATGGTAGATCTACTCTTGTAACCCACATCATCAATATTAATCAAGCAGGACGTAGGGTTTTACCTCCATCAAGAGGGCCCGAACCTGGGTAAAAACATCGTGCCCCTCGTCTCCTGTTACCATCCGCCTAGACGCACAGTTCGGGACCCCCTACCCGATATCCGCCGGTTTTGACACCGACATTGGTGCTTTCATTGAGAGTTCCTCTGTGCCGTCACTGATAGGCTCGATGGCTTCTTCGATCATCAATGATGATGCAGTCCAGGGTGAGACCTTCCTCCCCAGACAGATCTTCGTATTCGGCGGCTTCGCACTGCGGGCCAATTCGCTTGGCCAGCTGGAGCAGATCGAAGGCTACGCCCCTGGCTGTCAGGTCAGATTTGGAAGTTTGAACTTCATGGCTGACATCCGCGGGGACTTGATCCTCGATGGATTCGAGCCACAGCCGAGCGTGCCGTACTATCACGATGGGCATGATTTAGCTCTGCAGCCGGACAGTACCCTGGAGGCCGCACTCGAACCCGCTCCGATCTTCGACTCGGAGCCAGCCATGCAGACCGAGGATGGATGGCTAGACACCGCCTCGGGGCTGCAACCTCTACGGCGATAGAGCCGAACACCGATCTTGTCCCCCATGAAGCTCGTGACTCCGAGGTGCCGGACTCCTTGCCGGACTCCGGACCTCCCGCGCCCCCTCTAGTCGAATCCGATTGGGCGCCGATCATGGAGTTCACCGCGGCGAACATCTTTCAACACTCACCTTTTGGCGACATCTTGAGTTCGCTAAAGTACCTCTCGTTATCAGGAGAGGCCTGGCCGGACTGCGGCCAGGACGGTTGGGATGCAGACGACGAAGAAATTCAGAGCCCACCCACCACCCACTTGGTAGCCACTGTCGACGATCTAACCGACATGCTAGATTACGACTCTGAGGACATCGACGGTATGGACGATGATGCCGGAGACGACCAAGACCCAGCGCCCACCGGGCACTGGAAAGCCACCTCTTCATACGACATATACATGGTGGATATCCCAAAGGATGGGAACGGCTAAGGAATAGCGGAGGATGACCCCTCCAAGAAACAGCCCAAGCGCCAGCGTCAGCGGCGCCGCTCTAAATCCCGCCATAGCAAGAATGAGGATTCTGGCACCGGAGACAATAATACACCGGATAGCGCCAAAGACAACCCACTCCTGCAAGATCCAGCACAGGAGGAGGGGGACGCCAGCCCTCATAAGAGAGTGGCCGAAGAAGAGGTAGAGGACTATATGCCTCCCTCCGAAGACGAGGCAAGCCTCGAGGACGACGAATTTGTCGTGCCTGAGGATCCCGTCGAACAGGAGCGTTTTAAACGCAGGCTTATGGCCACGGCAAACAGCCTCAAGAAAAAGCAGCAGCAGCTTAGAGCTAATCAAGATCTGCTAGCCGACAGATGGACCGAAGTCCTCGCGGCCGAAGATCATGAACTCGAACGCCCCTCCAAAAGCTACCCCAAACGTAAGCTGCTCCCCCGATTAGAGGTGGAGGCATATGATCCCGCTTCACCAGGAGACAATACGGCTGATCGACCACCCCGTGGTCAACACAGAGAGGCCTCAAGGCCCTTCACTAGACCCGTACCCCGGCATCGCTCGAAAAGCACAAGGCCACAGGAGAACACTCCGGACCTGCGAGACATATTGGAGGATAAGGCAAGACAATCAAGATCGATCTATGGATCACGTGGGCGCCCCATGATACGTGACGATCACCGTCACCCCGGACATAGTAAGTCCGGCCGGGCCGAACACAACAGACAAAGCTCTTTTGAGCTCCGTCGCGATATCTCCCAGTACAGAGGCACCGCACACCCACTGTGCTTCACAAATGAGGTAATGGATCATCAAATCCCAGAAGGGTTTAAACCCGTCAATATTGAATCTTATGATGGCACAACAGACCCCGCGGTCTGGATCAAGGACTATCTCCTCCACATCCACATGGCCCGCGGACACGATCTCCACGCCATCAAATATCTCCCACTCAAACTTAAAGGACCAGCCCGGCACTGGCTTAACAGCTTGCCAGCAGAGTCAATCGGGAGTTGAGAGGACCTGGAAGCCGCATTCCTCGATAACTTCCAAGGCACGTACGTGCGACCACCAGATGCAGATGACCTAAGCCACATAATTCAGCAGCCAGACGAATCGGCCAGACAATTCTGGACACGGTTCTTAACCAAGAAAAACCAAATCGTCGACTGTCCGGATGCCGAGGCCCTCGCGGCCTTCAAGCATAACATCCGCGATGAATGGCTTGCCCAGCACCTGGGACAGGAAAAGCCGAAATCCATGGCAGCCCTTACATCACTCATGACCCGCTTCTGTGCGGGTGAGGACAGCTGGCTAGCACGCAGCAACAACTTCAACAAAAATGCTGGCAGTCCAGATATCAAGGACCGTAGTGGCAGGTCGCGTCACAACAAAAACAAACGCCGCATTAACGGTGATAACAGTGAGGATACGACAGTCAATGCCGGATTCAGAGGCTCTAAACCCGGTCAACGGAAAAAACCATTCAAGAGAACAACTCAGGGTCCATCCAGTTTGGACCGAATTCTCGACCGCTTGTGCCAGATACATGGCACCCCCGAAAAGCCGGTTAACCACACCAATAGGGACTGTTGGGTATTCAAGCAGGAAGTCAAGTTAATTGCCGAAAACAGCGACAAGGGGCTACATAGCGACGACGAGGAAGAGACCCGACCGCCGAACAATAGAGGACAGAAAGGTTTCCCCCCACAGGTGCAGACGGTGAACATGATATATGCCACGCACATACCCAAAAGGGAGCGGAAGCGTGCACTCAGGGATGTATACGCGATGGAGCCAGTTGCCCCGAAGTTCAATCCATGGTCCTCTTGTCCAATCACCTTTGACCGAAGGGACCGCCCCACCAGCATTCGCCATGGTGGGTTCGCTGCATTGGTTCTAGACCCAATCGTCGATGGATTTCATCTCACCAGAGTCCTGATGGACGGCGGTAGCAGCCTAAACCTGCTTTATCAGGACACGGTGCGCAAAATGGGCATAGACCCCTCAAGGATTAAACCTACCAAGACGACCTTTAAAGGCGTCATACCAGGTGTAGAAGCCAATTGTACAGGCTCAGTTACACTGGAAGTGGTCTTCGGATCCCCGGATAACTTCCGAAGCGAGGAGTTAATCTTCGACATAGTCCCGAACCGCAACGGCTATCATGCCTTGCTCGGACGTACCGCGTTCGCAAAGTTCAACGCGGTGCCGCACTACACATACCTCAAGCTCAAGATGCCAGGCCCTAGAGGAGTCATCACGGTCAATGGAAACACTAAACGCTCCCTCCGAACGGAGGAACATACAGTGGCTCTCGCGGCAGAAGTACAAAGCAGCCTTTTAAGGCAATTCTCGAGTCCGGCTGCCAAACGGCCGGACACAGCTAAGCGTGCCCGGAGTAACCTAAAACACGACCACCTGGCACGTTCCGAGCACGCGTAGCAGTACGGCCCCAACCCCAGCCCGTGTAAAACATTAAGATAGACCCTTCGCGTACTCCATTACGCTCTGAAGATACCATGGGCATGGGGCAAGGGGCTCGACCACGATAAGCCCAGACTGCGGCTCAACCGCGCCAGGGGCTCTTAAGTGTGTCATTTCTTTTTCTTTTTTTTTATTTTTTTTTTACCCACAGGACTCCGTTCGTCAGAGGCCCTGTCCGATAGCAGACATGCCGAACCCACGATACAACAGTCAGGGAAGGAGAAAGGCTACAACGAAAATCCAGGTGGTCTCCATTATGAGCATTAAATCTGTTTTATGCATTATTCCATAGCCTACCCCTGGAGGGGGACATGTTAAACAGTCCCATCCCTTGCTTACCGCACCACTTGTATCGTCCTACACTTACCGCAGTTTTTATTTGAATAAAGCAATGCAATACATTTTTGCTTCTAATTGCATTTCTTTCTTACACATATGTTCATCTATGACATGTTGCATCCGTACGTTTTGGTATGGCTAGGGCTTATGTTTCCCGGGTTATGGTGTGATAAGTCCGAACACTTTCACAAGTGCGGCACCCCGAACTTATAGCATTATATGCATCGGCTCCGAATCATGTTCTTGGGTCAATAGTTGGGCTTGCCCGGCTCCCATGTTTTGGTACCTTATGTTCCGTTTTATCGGCTAAGGTAGCACTGGGAGAACCACTGCGATTGCGCCCCAGTTGAGCTGGGTTAACGCCTCAGTGGAGAAATCTAAAACTGACCGTCGTGATGAGGCGAGAGCTGGTCGCTGTTCGAGAGGTTCTTTGCGAGTCCCTAAAGACTTATGCCGCTTCGAGCGAGGAGCCGGATTCTGTCCGGCCAAGGCGTGGATAGTGCCCCAAATTCGGCCTTCCGAAAACTAGGGGCTTCGCCGAAATTTAAAATTATAAGATTCTATGGCTAAGTGAGAGTGTTCAAGCATTATAAGTCCGGTTGCCTTGTTCGTTGTGTTGAGCGCCTCCCTAGATGGACCCAAAAATGGGAACAAGAGCGCTTGAGTTTATCCCGAACACCCCAGCACTCGTGGCATGGGGGCTGAAGTCGACGACTTGCCATCTCTCAGATTTGATAAATAGCCGCACAGAAGGTAATATTTTAAATTAACAAGCGTTGCTTAGCGCATATGAACCAAGTTTTCAGCGCACAGGATAACAAAATGCGAGTCTACTCAAATATTACATCTTTGGAGCACTCACCCGCAATAATGCGGGTGCCCTTCAGCACACTCCTATAATACATCTCGGGCGTGCGATGCTCCTTGCCCTCTGGTGGGGGGTCCGTCACAAGCTTCTGGGCATCCATCTTGCCCCAGTGCACCTTTGCACGGGCAAGGGCCCGACCCGCACCCTCGATATAGGCGGAGTGCTTGACAACTTCAACCCACGGGCACGCATCCACCAGCCGCCGCACCAGGCCGAAGTAGCTCCCAGGCATAGCCTCCTTAGGCCACAGCCGAACTATGAGGCCCTTCATGGCCTATTCGGCCGCCTTGTGGAGCTCGACCAGCTGCTTCAGCTGGTCGCTAAGGGGCACCGGATGTCCGGCCTCAGCATACTGAGACCAGAAGACCTTCTCCGTTGAGCTCCCCTCCTCGGCCCGGTAGAATGCGGCAGCATCGGACACGCTGCGGGGAAGATCTGCGAACGCTCCTGGAGAGCTCCAAATTCGGGTAAGCGACAGGTAATTAACACTCACATGCTTACTTTGCGTGAAAAATGCCTTACCCGCTGCTATTTTCTTCACCGCCTCTATCTCCTGGAGGGCCTTGTAGGCTTTGGCCTTAGCAGCTTTGGCACTCTCAAGAGCCGTTGCAAGCTTAGACTCTTGAGTCTTCGAGTCACGCTCCAGGCTCTCGTGTTTCTTCACGAGATCCTGGAGCTCTTGCTGTACCTCCGCCACCCGCGCCTCCTGTTTCTCTCGCTCGGTGCGCTCCGCAGCCACATTGTGTTCGGCCGCGGCCACCGCCTCCTTCAGGGTCACCACCTCATTAGTGGCCCCTGCAATACCCTAGTTATCCTTGTCATTTTTCTTGCAACCAAATCCTTTTCTGTAAGGTACAATTTTCATAAGGTATTACTCACCTTCTTTTTCCTCGAGCTGCTTCTTGGCATGGCCGAGCTCGTTCTCGGACCGCTCGAGGTCCTTCTTCAAAGTATCGACCTCTGCAGTCAATGCGGCAGAGGTCAGCAGGACAGCCGCAATCCCATATTGACATATTTTCATGACTCCTACGTTTATCTTTCTAAAGATCCTCAGTCCGGCTTTTCTTTCCGAACACCGAACCGAGCATCAGGGGCTACTGTCTATGCAGTACTATTTTACATATATTGAAATTCTTACCTCAAAGCCTGTTAGAAGGCTGCTGCAGGCTTCGGTCAGCCCGCTCTTGGCGAGCTGAACCTTCTGAATCACCGCACTCATAACAGTGCGGTGTTCCTCTTTGATGGAAGCGCCGTTGAGCGCTTCCAGTAAATTATCCGGCACCTTCGGTTGGACGGAGGCAGCCGGCGTTGCGGTCTTGCCCTTCTTACGAAGGGGTCGCCTGCCGGACTCCGGAGCCACTATGGGTTCCAGGGCTGAGTCCGGTGCAAAGTCCGGGAGGTTGTCCTGCGACACCTCCGGGGCCCTCTCCTCCTGGTGGGTCCCTTCCTGGGATCCCACCTCGGCATCGTCCGCATCACGGGGGGTGGAGGCAGTCGGAAGAGAATCCATATCCGATGCCCCTAAGGACCCGCTCGATGAAGTGGGGAGATCATCCTTAGGCAGACTGCAGGGTTGTATGCGGCATTAGAAAGACATGATGTGGCGGAAAACGAAAACCTTGAAGTTATTCGGGAATCCGGATACTTACGATCTCGCCAGAGGTTTGGCCCTTGGAGGCCAGTCCTCGTCATCATCACTGGCGTTGGTGGAACAGTCCAGGGGAAGAGTTTTTCCCCTCTTGGACCCTTCGGCCTCCCTTGTTGGGGAGGCCTTCCTTTTCTTCCCTCCCCCCGCTGGGGGAGAGGCTTTCTTCTTCTCCTCCTCGCCTTGGTGGGAGGAGTCGGCCTCGGATTCATCGTCTGATAGCACCTGAAAACGGGAACTCCTCCGAGTCCCCGTGGCCTTCTTCTTGGCCTTCTTCTCCGGCACCACGTGGGGTGCCGGAGCCAGCAGCCCTGTTAGGCGGGCGTCAGCTGGGTCCTCTGGCAATGGGGCCGGACAGATAGCCTGTGCGGCCTTCTTCAGCCACTCCTGTCAAAGGAAAGGGAGTTTAGATCCCGCATAGAGTCAAACTATGAATAACAAGTGTCCTGTAAAGGACAAAATCGCTTACCTCGTCAGCTGGACGCTGCGAGCTAAATCCGCGATCTTCGGTAGCGGATGCGGGAGCCTCGGCGCCCTTGAACAGCACCTTCCAGACTTCTTCGTACGTAGTGTCGAAGAGCCCATTCAAAGTTCGATGCTGCGCCGGATTGAACTCCCACATATTGAAGCCCCGTCGTTGGCACGGGAGAATCTGGCGGATGAGCATGACCTGGACTATGTTGACAAGCTTGAGCTTCTTGTCCACCAGCTTTTGGACGCAGGCTTGGAGTCCGGTCAGCTCCTCTGAATCGCCCCAGATCCGGCCGCTCTCTTTCCAGGAGGTGAGCCGTGTGGGGATGCCGGATCTGAATTCGGGGGCCGCTGCCCATTCGGGATCATGCGGCTCGGTGATGTAGAACCACCCCGATTGCCACCCCTTGATGGTTTCCACAAAGGTGCCCTCCAGCCACGTAACGTGGGACATCCTACCCACGATGGCGCCTCCGCACTCCGCTTGGCTGCCCTTCACAACCTTCGGCTTGACACTGAAGGTCTTGAGCCACAAGCCGAAGTGGGGCTGGATGCAGAGGAAGGCCTTGCACACGACGATAAACGCCGAGATGTTGAGAATAAAATTCGGGGCCAGATCGTGGAAATCTAGGCCGTAGTAGAACATGAGCCCCCGGACAAAGGGATGGAGTGGGAAGCCCAGTCCGCGGAGGAAATGGGGAAGGAATACTACCCTCTCATGGGGCCTGGGGGTGGGGATGAGCTCTCCCTCGTTGGGGAGCCGGTGCGCAATATCGCTGGATAGATATCCGGCGTCGCGCAACTTCTTGATGTGTGCCTCCGTAACGAAGGAGGCCATCCATTTGCCTCCCGCTCCGGACATGATCGGAGAAGGTTGAGGTGGGATGTGCGGGCTTGGGCGCTGGAGCTCGGGTTCGCAGAGATGGATAAGCTAAGGAGGAAGATGGCGCAGGGAAAAGGGTTGGACCTTTATCCCCTTATATGGGCGGACAAAAGCATGTGTCCCCACCGGCCCGGTAAAACTCGCTTATCCCCCAAGCGTCGCGATTGACGGCGCGGTTGGGTTACCCACGTCCGTATTGATGGGAATCCCGGAATAAGGGGAACACGATCTCTGCTTCGACAAGACGTGCCAAGGAAACCACCTCGCTAAACGCGCTGAGGTGGAACAATAAAAAAAATTCGAGAAGGCTTGGGAGTGGTGTGACGTCACGCCGCAGAATACGTCAGCAGATTGATCTTGTGTAATATTATTCTCTCTACGGTGGTATGTGGAAATTATTTTGCAGAGCCGGACACTATCCTGGTGTTCACAATCTTCTATAAATTATTCAGAGGAGGAACCCGCCTTGCAACGCCGAAGACAATATGCGCGCCGGACTCGTCATCATTGAAGCCTAGTTCAGGGGCTACTAAGGGAGTCCCGGACTAGGGGGTGTCCGGATAGCCGAACTATCATCATCGGCCGGACTCCAAGACTATGAAGATACAAGATTGAAGACTTTGTCCCGTGTCCGGATGGGACTTTCCTTGGTGTGGAAGGCAAGCTTGGCGATACGGATATGTAGATCTCCTACCATTGTAACCGACTCTGTGTAACCCTAGCCCTCTCCGGTGTCTATATAAACCGGATGGCTTTAGTCCATAGGACGAACAACAATCATACCATAGGTTAGCTTCTAGGGTTTAGCCTCCTTGTTCTCGTGGTAGATCTACTCTTTTAACCCACATCATCAATATTAATCAAGCAGGATGTAGGGTTTTACCTCCATCAAGAGGGCCCGAACCTGGGTAAAAACATCGTGTCCCTCGTCTCCTGTTACCATCCGCCTAGACGCACAGTTTGGGACCCCCTACCCGAGATCCGCCGGTTTTGACACCGACAGGCCTGGTTCGTCGCACGCCTCTCCCTGAGCGGAGCCAATGTACCAAGATCGTTTGAACGTCAAGGGGGAGTCCTGAGCATTGTGACTCAGGAGCCTAACTGGTCACGTAGCCCCTCACCCCTTAGTTCCGAAAGGCTAACGGTGGTTGAGGTATGCGCGAGGCCGGGCCCTACCGACGTAGAACGGTAAATTCACCCATGCATCTCACCTCCCTACTTGTTGTTTGTGCGTCAAGGGGGACTCCTGAGCATCGCAACTCAGGAGCCTAACTTGTCACGTAGCCCCTCACTCCTTGGTCCCGTCCTGGTTTCCAGTCGGGGCTAACGGCGGCTGAGGTATGCGCGGGGCCGGGCTCTGCCGATGTAGAACACAAGCAAGTAGGAAGGAAAAATGCAAATCTCCAAAAATTCAAAAGCAAATATTATAGTCCATAGAGTACTTTGACTATGCCAAACACAAGTTTAAACGCCTCCACGAGGTAGAATGCATGTTGCAGGAATTAAAAGCAGGACGGGAGCCACGAAGGGGTCACTTTTTGGCGGCGCCATCGCTGGTAACGGTGCTACGCTGGGCAGCTTCGCCTCGTGGAGCCTCAAGACCGGCAGCGCCTCGCTTCGGCTTGGTGCTGAAGGCGCGGAACTTCGCCAGCAGAGCCTCTGCGCGACCTTCATGGCCTCGACAGCGACGGCGGCAAGCTCGCCGCTCACAGGCTCCAGCAGGCTGTCGAGGTCAACGCTGGGGTCGCGGAGGTCGACGTGGGTAAGGACACGCGTTAGCGCCGCAGAAGCAAGGACGCGCACCTCAGCCTCAGCCGTAGGGCCAAGGCCGAGGGCGACATCTTTGAGGGCACGGACCAGGAAGGGAAGCAGCTTGGCGGGGCCCTCCTTGATGCCAGCCAGTGGGCTTTCTAGGCCGCTGTCGTACAGCAACTTCAGCAGGGTGCGAGCCTTCACCTCCAGCTTCGCAAAGGCCACGCGGTCCTCGGCCAGGACCCGCGCCTTACCGTCCAGCTCGATCTTCTTCGCCTCCAACGCCTGCTCCAGCGCGCCCAAGCAGCCTTGGCATTCGTCAAGCTCGGCGTCCCAGTCCTTGGCGGTAGCCTCACGGGCCCTCACGCCTTCCTCCTTCTCCTGGCGGACACGGGCCTCCTCGACAAGCTGGTCACGCAGGCCTTGCAGTTCGCTCTCCAGCACCTTGCAGCGGCCCTGGACATCCGCAACCTCACCCAAGGCAGCGTTGCGAGCAGCCTTCGCCTCAAGGACGGCCTGCTTCTCCTCATCGTAGGCTGTCGCGGCCTGAGCCAGCGCCGATCGGATCGAAGCATCAGAGCGGACCCAGCAAGAGACCAACTCCAGGCGCCCAGCCACCAAGCGAGGGTCGGCGCCCAGAAGATCTTTCGACAGCCGGTCCAGCTCAGCAGCAGCATGATCCATAATAGTAGGAGGAGTCGAAAAGACAGCTGTTGGCGGAGTAGGAGGTGAAGATGGCAGCGTAATCACAGCGCCATGAGTCAGTGCCTTCTGCGCCCCGACGACTGTGGCAGTGGCGCCAGGCAAAGACACCGCGGGAATCGCTTGGGCCATGGGGGCTGAGCTCGCTCCAGCTGGCCCCGCCAGGTCTCGCGAGGATGACCGGGCGGGAGAGGCCCACGTCTTGTCGCCCCCTTCTCCCGCGGATGGGGGTGCTGCCTCGGACGGAGCCTCAGGAGCCCCTTTCAACTTCTTCGCCGCAGGCACCGGCCTGGCCAAGGAATATGGACGTCAAGCTTCAACAACAAAGCAGGAAGCAATCGAGAATCGAGCACTTACCCATCGTCGCTCGCGGGCTAAAGCAACCTCCGGCCGAACTTGAAGCCCGAGAGCCTGACGCTGGGGTCAACTTCAAGAGGCTCGGGAGCAGGAGGCATGTCCGCGGATCGCCTCGGAGTCGGAGCGGACCCACGGGGAACCAACCCCGTCATGTCCTTCTTCGGGATTAGGGGTGAGCTCTCGCCACCCCGCTCGTCACCGTCCTTGTCGTCATCCGGCATGAAGTGAAGGGCGCGGGACCTATGCCGAGGGAGGGGCGTTCTCGACTCCCCGTCGATCGCCTCTGAATCGGGCTCCTCGTCCTCCTCCTCCTCTTCTCCCTCCTCTCTGCTGGAGTCGCTAGAGGATACATTCACCGTCGCCAGGGCCGCCGGAGCCTCAGGAACCTCCGCGGGCCCAGGTCCACCCTCGTTGAAAGCGGACATGGAGTTCACCACCTACTCCCAATCATCCCGAAGGAACAAGGGCACAGGAGCATCCTCCAATCTCGCCATGTTTCCCCCAACCAAGGATTGGAGGACCACAGCCAGATCCTCGTCAGCCAGGGCTTCGGGGTTCGAGCGAAGGGCGGCATCGGCCCTCCCGAGCTTCCACAGCGGAAGCGAGTGTTCCCGGAGCGGAGCCACCTGATGCTCCAAGAACTCCCTTAGGAGCGACGCCCCGGTCAGCTTCGCCGTTGCCATGTTGTCCGGCCACAGGTTCGCGTCCATCTTCTCCAGCACCGGCCTCGCACGGGGAGCAACGAGCTCCGCGCGGGACCAAGCGTCAACAGACTTGGGCTGCCCCGTGGGCAGAATCAGCCTGGGATGGGTGCGCCCAGCATCCACCATGACCCACTTGCTCCTGAAGCCCTCGATTCTCTTCCTGGGCTTCGAGATGGTGTTAGAGCTGCTGTGTGCGACAAAGCTCGCGCACGCGGTGATGGAGCCGCGAGAGACCCGGAGGTAGAAGTAATGATGCAGCAAGGCCACCGAAGGCCTCACCCCGACATGAGCCTCGCAGTAGTAGGCGAAGATCGCTAGGAGAAGAACGGAGTTGGGATGGAGGTGCAGAGCTTGCAGATTGTAATGGTGGAGAACAGAAAGGAAGAACTCAGAAAAGGGGGCACCAGACCGGCGGCGATGGCGCTCACGAAGAGCGGGTAGAAGGTGCTTCCTCTGCCCTCAGGAAGGGCAGAGCCGGCCTTGAGCGTGGCCGCCCCGTCGTTGCCTTGCGCCGCCATCATCTGGCGCGTCCGAGCAAGATTCTTCTCCGACACAGTCGGAGGATCCAAGGCGGGTGAGTACCATGCTCCGGCTGGGGTCGGGCGAGGCGCCATGCCTTGCTAGGATGCAGGGTTGGAGTAGATCTGGGGATTTCGGAAGCAAGAAGGGCAGGAGCAAGAAAGGGGATCTGGGCAGTGAAGGAGAAGGTAAAGAAGGTAAGCCCGGGCGGGTGCCGCTCCCTTATCAGGTTGTGCAGTTGCCAAGGTGCCGTGGGGAGCCAGGGCGCCCATGTCCAATCAACCGCCTCGCGGCGCCCAAGGCCGCAGGCTATTGGGGCCCGCGGCGCTTCGCACTTGCCTCTTTGCTTCTCTGCTAAGCCAAGTCCGAGCGCGCCTTGGGCCCGAGGGCTACTGTCGGCGTTCTGGGAACGGGGGTACCCAGACTTACCTGCCTGCGGCCTGCGGCGTGGCTCAAGGAGTGGCCCATTACGGCCCATCTTCAACGACACTTGCTCAAGACCCTCACGAGGGGCCAAGCCTCGTGGGGAAGGACAACAGGAGGCTTCCTCAGGCACGGCCTCGTCAGGCTGGCTCGCGAGGAGGCGGAGAGATCAAGGCGGGTACCTCACGAGGTGCCCATGACGCAAGCCATGACGACCAGGGCCAGGCGGGTGCCAGGCGGGCGCCGGCCTGCGCAGAGTCCGTGTTTCCCCTTTGGTGCAAAGGGGGCAAGCGCAGGCAAGGGTATCAAGCAAAGGCAACCATTTCGGTGCAACAAGACCAAGACCAGTAGGGCGGCAGAACGGAGGTCATCGTGGAGCCCAAGCCAGCGTCATCGTCAGGGTCTTTGGCAGGCGAGGACCAACTTTAGTCAGGATAAGTGTACTAGATGTTCCCCTTCAAAATGGCCAATTGTTGGTGCCCTTCCTGCTCAATATTTGGGAAGAGGCCCAGGGCCTCCGCCTAGAAATAGGACTAGCCACCCCGAGGGTAGAGGCACCTGATCCATCGGCATCTGATCTGGAGACCAACCAGAGAGAAGAACCTTGGGCAACACCATCATAAGAACAGACCCTCGCGAGGCTGTTCTTCCTTTGTATTATTCATTATCAGCCCCAGAGGAAATCCACCACACCACACACTGGAGTAGGGTATTAAACCACAACGGTGGCCTGAACCAGTATAAATCTTGTGTCATTTGTGTTGTTACTCGTGTAGTTTAGATCCTAGGGAGGCAGTGGGACATGAGTAGGCTGGGGGTGTGATCTCCGCGTGCACCCCAGTGTTCAAACCTCAAGGGTCTACCGGAACCCGAAATCCGACACTCTCCCTCTCCCTCTTGTGACCAAAGCAATTCGTGATTTGAGCAAGTCTTGAGCATTTCCCCCTTGATCTTGTTACCCTTGGAGGTTGGAGACTCCTAGGCGGTAGGAGTACTCCGGTGAGGAATCAACTTGTGATTTGTCCCCGAAAGTTTGTGAAGGTTTGGAGGCCACCTCAAGGTCTAACTCTAGTGGTTGGGAATCGCCTTCGTGGTGATATCTCAAGGAGAATAGGGTGAGCCTTCGTGGTGTTGGTGTGCCTTCATGCTAACACCCATCCCTCCAACGGTGACTAGCTTCCCTCCAAGGAAGTGAACATCGGGATACATCCTTGTCTCTGTGACTTCGGTTATCCCTACCCCGTTATTCTTACTTGTGGTTTACTTTGGTCACTTGACCGTGCATTCACTAGATATTGTTGTCCTAATTATATTGTGGTGGCCATTTCCTTGTAGAGATTATTTAGGCCTACACTTTATATTCGCAATTCATACTTCCTACTATTGTTCTATCTTGTGCTCAGTGTGAATTGCTAGCTTGTAACATTCATTTCCATATCCTGTGACATAACTTGTGTAAGCTTGTAGTGCTTACTTGAGTTTGGTTGTATCATTCAATTCCATATATTGTGATACAATTTGTGTAAGCTTGTATTGCTCACTTGTGGTTGTGTGTATTATTCATTTCCACATCGCGTGATAAACATTGAGTAAGTTTGTGTAACTTACTTGTGCTTACAAATATCCTCGTTGTTCTCATCTTGTTTATCCTAAGTTGTTGGTGCACTTAGTGAGCCTAGTATATTTAGGATTTGTGCTTGAGAAGTATCCGCTTAGTTTATTTCCGTGTTAGGATATAGCCAAATCCGTAAAAGATTTTAAAATGCCTATTCACCCCCCCCCCCTTTAGGCGGTGTAAGGTCACATTTATCCCTTGGGTGTTTTGGTGATTGATGACAATGCTTTTGTGGACTAATCGTGTGCCTTGAGTTTCTCAGATACTTCATCACTAGGCACGAGACGATTCGGTGCCCCTCGGAGACTATTGAAGTCGGCATTGTTCTACGTTTCTCTTTGGTGGACTTGAGTCGTAGGAGAGCCGTACTATTAAGAGGGGGTCCGCATCGGAAAGGTTTGGGTGGAATCATCATGTACACTTGTCCTACCTTTCCTTGCACTCTGGAGCTTCTCTTCATTATCTTGGTTGTGCTGAAATCTGACGACTACTGATGTACTTGCGGTAGTACCGCAAGTACCAGCGGTAGTACCGCTGTGGCTCACGGTAGTACCGCTCATCTTGAGCGGTCGTACCGCGACTCCCAGGCCTAGTGCCGCTTCGGTATGGTAGTAGGGGCGGATGTAATTTTTTACATCCGCGCCACCCACGGTAGTACCGCTCGTCCAGCGCGGTAGTACCGCGGTGACCCACGGTAGTACCGCTCCCGAGGAGTCGTAGTACCGTGGCCCTCCTACCTAGTATCGCAGCGTCACGGTAGTAGGCGCGGATGTAATTTTTTACATCCGCGCCCACAAAGGTAGTACCGCGCCTCGCGAGCGGTAGTACCGCGTCGGATTTTTGTACCACCTCAACTTCAGCGGAAGTAGGCACGGATGTAATTTATTTCATCCGCGCTCTTCGCAAGCTATGACTTCCCTGCCTTGCGGTAGTACCGCAAGGGGGAGCGGTAGTACCGCGCGAGCGGTAGTACTGCACCCTAGTCCTGGCCTCTGTTGCTGTCGCGGAAGTACCGTGGTCCGCCACGGTAGTACCGCGCGGCCTCGCGGTAGTACCGCGCCCCTGGAGCGGTAGTACCGCGTGTCGCGGGCTGAACTTGTGGATAACGGTTGGATTTTTCCCATGACTATATAAGGGGCGTCTTCTACCTCTAGTTGACTACCTCTTCTACCTCTAAGCTCCATTGTTGCTCCAAGCTCCATTTATGCTCGATCTCTCTCCCTAGCCAATCAAACTTGTTGATTTGCTCGGGATTGGGCGACAAGGGCCCGATCTACACTTCCACCACAGGATATTTGATTCCCCCCACTTATCCCTTGCGGATCTTGTTACTCTTGGGTGTTGAGCACCCTAGACGGTTGAGGTCACCTCGAAGCCATACTCCATTGTGGTGAAGCTTCGCGGTATTGTTGGGAGCCTCCAAGTGTTGTGGAGATAGCCCCAATCTTGTTTGTAAAGGTCCGGTTGCCGCCTTCAAGGGCTCCAATAGTGGAATCACGGCATCTCGCATTGTGTGAGGGTGTGAGGAGATTATGGTGGCCCTAGTGGCTTCTTGGGGAGCATTGTGCCTCCACACCGCTCTAACGGAGACATACTTCCCCTTAAAAGGAAGGAACTTCGGTAACACATCCTCGTCTCCACCGGCTCCACTCTTGGTTATCTTGTCCCTTTACTTTTGCAAGCTTACTTGTGCTATATCCATTGCTTGCTTGTGTGCTTATTGTCTTTGCATCATATAGGTTGTCCACGTAGTTGCACATCTAGACAACCTATTTCATTGCAAGGTTTAAATTGTTAAAGAAAAGTCTAAAAAGTGTTAGTTGCCTATTCACCCCCC